>NC_044032.1:344636859-344800459 GCF_901765095.1 Microcaecilia unicolor | reverse complement strand
CCCCAGGCCCATGACCATCCTCAAAAACCGTCTCCCGAGAAGGCATAGCCCCCTCCCCCACCCATCTAATCTGCACCACATTCCTTCGTTTGGGGATTTGCCCCGCCCCTCTCCCTTCCCCCCCTTTCCCCCTTGATCCCTCCACAGACACTGGCCGCCCCCCCATCTCCCCTCCCCCCTCACCCCTCACCACCGCCGCAAAGGAAAGAGCACCCTGCCCCTCCCCCGCCCCCCTCACTTCTCCCCTACCCTTCTTCCCTTCCTCTGAATCCCGGCTCCCCACATCCCCCTCCCCCACCTTCCGACAAGAAAGCATACCCCTCTCTTGACCAAGACCCTCCCCCCGCCCCCCCACCCTCCCCTCGCACACAGCCCCCCTCAACCAGTTCAAACCCAGACCTTCAACTGGGACATCAGGAGCTTTAAAAATTAGTGCACTTTCAGAGCTTACTCTGGTCTGAGCAATTGGTCCAATGTCCTGCTCCATTCCATGCAACTCCTGTTCCAGTTCCTCTTTCTCCTGCTGATTCTCTATGTCCTGGGCACCATACCCTAGCAGGTCCCCTGCAAACTTGGCTGCAGATTGAACAGAGATCTCTCCTGATTCTTCCTCCTGTCCGTCCTGACCTCGCGGGCAGACCTGCTCTGAGCCAAGCTGCACAGCTGATGATAATTGATCACCAGAAACTGCTGCCTCAATCAGAGCACCTTTGGAGTGCTCCCGCAGTTGGAAGCCTGCTGGTTTTTGCTTCTCTTGCAATCTCTCCACACAGGTAAGTTCAATACTTTTTTCCACACCCTGTTCTTCTTCCCCACTAGTGGGTACTGAAAAAGTGTCCTGGGTGGAAAACCTGTCTCCATCCGTTTCAATAATATGAAAGTGTTGTAACTTTGTGTCTTTTCCTTTCTGTTCTACCGGAATACCTGAGGCCAAACAATCCGCCCCTCCCCCTTCTCCTGGAACCGTATCCAACCTGAGTACTCCCTCTTCCCTTGGGCTCATCAGGGCTTTCATAGTTTGCAATGTACTTTGACTGTTTGGACTTTGTACAATCTCTGTTACCAACTGCCTTTTGTGAAACAATGTTCCTGAGCTTAAACTGGTAGAATCCTGTGCTGGGGAAAAAACCTCCTGGCTCATAGTTTTAGATGTACCAGCCTGCATCCTCTCTTGATTCTCATAAACCTCCCTCAAGGGATTTGCAGAGCCTGTTTTTAAACAAGCAATTCTTTTTTCCTTCTGTTTCAGCAACTTTGTTAAGCGCTTTTCTTCAGTCTTATACTTTTGACCATGCTCTGCTGGGCCAGCCTACTCATGGCTTTAGTCATTTTCAACCGTTTCCCCAGCTCCTCTATTTCCTTCTCCAGAGACTTGATGTGCCTCACCCGCTCCACCGTTTCTCTGGCACACTGTCCTGGGTCCATATTCTCCCACTCACCGGCCTCCTCCCCTTCTTCTGACCACTCTTCTTCACTGCCGGCTGCCTCAAATCCCAACTGGGCCTCCTGCCCCACCTCCATTCCTTCTTGTCCTTGCTCCTTCTGGGTCTGCACCTTTAGGGCCTCAACCTTCCTCCTTCCTCCCCCATGATCTTCAGGCTCCTTACCTGGACGCCGCTGGGTCATGGAGGAGGCATCAGATCCACAATCCTCCCTGGCCCTGGGCGCTTTACGGTCCAGGGGACTACGCTCCCTTCGTGCTGGAGGAGGGACTGGCTGAGAGCTACTCCGCCGGGCCTTCAGATCCTTCGGCCTTGTAGGCCCCATAGCCTGGGAGTTTCCTGGGCCTCTCTCCCCAGGCCCCCTCCGCATAGCTGGGGAAGGGACCAGGCCTGGCTCCCTTTCCTCAGAGCCTCTGACCGCACCTCCTTCCTGCCCTCTGTCTGACACCGACTGACGCTTGGAATGCCCTCCCGCGGGAGGTGGTGGAGATGAAAACTGTAATGGAATTCAAATATGCATGGGATAACATAAAGGAATCCTGTTCGGAAGGAAGGGATCCTCAGAAGCTTAGCCGAGATAGGGTGGCGGAGTCGGTGGTGGGAGGCAGGGCTAGTGCTGGGAAGACTTCTATGGTCTGTGCCCTGAAAATGACATACAAATCAAGGTAAGGTATACACAAAAAGTAGCACATATGAGTTTATCTTGTTAGGCAGACTGGATGGACTGTGCAGGTCTTTTTCTGCCATCATCTACTATGTTACTATCAGGCTTATTTTCAAAAGTGATCGCCGGCCATTTCCCGACATAAATCGGGAGATGGCCGGCGATCTCTCAAAAGCAGCGAAATCGGTATAATGGAAAGCGGCTTTTTTGACAGCATCGCCGTTTTCCCGTCGCCTCGCCGGCGAAAGTTCAAGGGGGCGTGTCGGCGGCATAGCAAAGGCAAGACATGGGCGAGCATGGGTGTGCCTACCAGATGGCCAGCTTTCGTGGATAATGGGAAAAAAAAGCGGCATTAAGCAGTATTTTGCCGGGTTTACTTGGTCCTTTAATTTTCACGACCAAGCCTCAAAAGGTGCCCCAATTGACCAGATGACCACCGGAGGGAATGGGTGATGACCTCCCCGTAGTCCCCCAGTGGTCACCAACCCCCACCCACACTAAAAAAATAAAAATAAAACACTTTTTTTGCCAGCCTCTATGCCAGCCTGAAATGTCATACCCAGCTCCCTGACAGCAGTTTGCAGGTTCCTGGAGCAGTTTTTAATGGGTGCAGTGCACTCCAGGCAGGCAGACCCAGGTCCGTGCCACCCTTCAGCCATAAGGGCTATGGTAATGGTGTAGAGTTGTGGGGAGTGGGTTTGGGGGGGATTTGGGGTTCTCAGCACCCAAGGGAAGGGAGCTATGCACATGGGAGCTATTTGTATTTTGTTTTTAAACTTTTAGAAGTGCCCCCTAGGGTGACCGGTTGATGTCCTGGCATGTCAAGGCGACCAGTGCACTACAAATGCTGGCTCCTCCCACGACCAAATGCCTTGGATTTCGCCGGGTTTGAGATGGCCGGCATTTTTTTCCATTATCGCTGAAAAACAAAACCGACGATCTCAAACCCGACGAACTCTGGCATTTGGCCGGGCTAAACTGTATTATAAAAAAAAAAAGATGGCCGGCCATTTTTTTTGATAATACGGTTCCAGCCAGCTGTTGCACCGCCACCAAAATAGATAGCTGGTGATCTATTTCGTCGGCGATGTTCGATTATGCCCCTCCACGTTACTATGTTACTATCCAGCTTATTTTCGAAAGAGAAAGACGCCCATATTTCGACCCAAATCGGGAGATGGGCGTCTTTCTCCTGTGGGCGCCCAAATCGGTATAATCGAAAGCCGATTTTGGGCGTCTTCAACTGCACTCCGTCGCGGAAACAGCCAAAGTTGACGGGGGTGTGTCGGAGGCATGGTGAAGGCGGGACTGGGGCGTGGTTATCGGCCAAACAGAAATGGGCGGCTTTCGCTGATAATGGAACAAAAGTAGCCGTTTTTAGCGAGAATTTAGGGCACTTTTTTGGACCTTTTTTTTTCAAGAACAAGTCCCAAAAAAGTGCCTTAAATGACCAGATGACCATCGGAGGGAATCAGGGATGACCTCCCCTGACTCCCCCAGTGGTCACTAACCCCCTCCCACCAAAACAAAACAACTTTAAAAACTTTTTTTCCCAGCCTGTATGCCAGCCTCAAATGTCATACCCAGCTCCATCACAGCAGTATGCTGGTCCCTGGAGCAGTTGTTAGTCGGTGCAGTGGGCTTCAGGCAGGCGGACCCAGGCCCATCCCCCCTACCTGTTACACTTGTGCTGGTTAATGCTGAGCCCTCCAAAAAAACCCAAAAACCACTGTACCCACATGTAGGTGCCCCCTTACCCCTGAGGGCTATGGTAATGGTGTAGACCTGTGGGCAGTGGGTTTTGGGGGGATTTGGGGGGGGGCTCAGCACACAAGGGAAGGGTGCTATGCACCTGGGAGCTCTTTTACTGTTTTTTGTTAATTTGTAAAAGTGCCCCCTAGGGTGCCCGGTTGGTGTCCTGGCATGTGAGGGGGACCAGTGCACTACGAATCCTGGCCCCTCCCATGACCCAATGCCTTGGAGTTTTTCATTTTTGAGCTGGGCGCCTTCGTTTCCATTATTGCTGAAAAACGAAACCGCCCAGCTCAAATCCGCACAAATCCGATGCATTTGGCTGGCACAAACCGTATTATCGGAAAAAAGATGGACACCCATTTTTTTCGAAAATACGGTTTGCCCCGCCCCTTTACGTACCCATTCTCGGAGATAGACGCCCATGGAATTGGGCATTCGCGTTCGATTATGCCCTTCCACATGTCTTTAAAAGAAATGCAAGAAATTGTCTTAAGTGAATTATTGACTAATGCTGGCTTAGTTGACATAGGGGAAGGCCAGTGAGTATAAATAAAGATGTTTACTACAGACCTCTTTTCTGTATTGACAAACAAAGGCCATTTGAAAAGAGAGAGGTTACAGAAGTTCTGAAACTGACCTGTATTTGTGATATAAGTATATTTTGTGTTTAACTAAAGAAAACAGGTCATAAATTAAAAGTTGTTGAGAAATGCTATGTAATAGGTTTTCTATTGACCTATGCCCTTATACTTTAGGCTTTTAGCATATTTGCTTAGATTAAGTTCAGCCTTCTAAAAAAGTATGTTTTGCTGATGCTATGGAATTCTGTGTAGCTGAATCAATTACCTCATATGTGTTTAAGGGTATAAACAGGGCTTTTTTTGAGGGGGTACTGAGTACCAGCACCTTTTCCATTGTCTGCTAAAATTGACCCATGGTCTCCAAGTTTTAATGAAAGAGCTCAGGCTCTACATAACAATTCTGCCTTGTCATAGATTCTGTGCCTGGTTGTAGAGGGCCTGGCTATTGTGGGGTGGGTCCCTCAGTGATCACCCCACCCCTGAAGGGTGGCCTGGCATTTGATTACCAGCACCTTTTTCACTAGAAAAAATGCACTGGGTATAAATGTAAGCTTTCAGATTGCCATACTTCAGGTAGACTTGGAAGGAGAGAGATTTCTTTCCCAGTTTTCGTTTCTTATAAAATATATTATCCACTATTTCTGGGATAAGCAGTATAAAATGTTTTGTACATTTTTGGGATCTTGCCGGGTATCTGTGACCTGGATTGGCCACTGTTGGAAACAGGATGCTTGGCTCGATGGACCTTTGGTCTTTCCCAGTATGGCAATATTTATGTACTTATGTACTCTATACACTTATATCTAATAAAAAGACCAGTTTTACTGATCCTGTGTGGGACAATGATTTTATTCCTATAAATTTATGTGTTTTCTACACACCCTACACACATGTAACCCAGTGGGTTAGTTCTTTAAAAATACCTGGGTGTGTTGGGGCACGGTGGGTCTGGATTCAGACTGATCAGGGCTGCAGGCCACATCCGGGTGATGGTAGTAAGAGCCAGTGGGGGTCCGAAGGCGAAAAGTGTTGCAGTGCTGCCATGGTGTTGGATGGTGAGTGCAAGCTGAAATTGTGGTTTGCACATGCACACTGAGGAATCAGAGGTGCACCTGTTCCAGTGACTGGCGGCTCATGGGCAGAGCCTTGCAGCAGAAAGTGAAACGGTGCATGGGGCTGTCAGTAGTGGTTGCAGAAAAGCTCTAGCATGGTAAGAAGGAACAAAATAATCTTTTTAGCTGGGTTTTGTCAGGGTTTTTTTTTTTTTTGCTTGCTGTATTTATGAATGGTGTTTCAGAACGGGAATGGGCTCCAATACAGCACATGTCAGGTTGTGCTGTTGGAATCCCGGGGTAAAGTTCAAAACTACCACTTGTTGCAACTGGGTGGGAAACGTTTGGAGAAGAAGTTGTATATTGGTGCTGCATGTGAAAGAGGGATTTGAGTAGTTTTAACAGATGCTTGTCTATAGTAAGTGTGGTGTGAGTGATTCAGTTAAAGAGTTGAAGCCCTGAAAATGTTTTGGCTTCAGGGACCAGTTGACTGCTGGTGTGATAAAGAGGAAACATAGGAAAAATAAAATATTTTTTCCATCTATGCTAAAAAAACACATTGTTTTGCTGATAAAAAAAAACTTTTTCAAGAGTAAAGGGAAGGGTTGGAAATGAATTAATTTAATGTTCTGCTCTTCAAACTGTTGGGTAGTAACTGGTTCTGACAGTTAAAAAAAAAAAAAAAAAAGAAGCTGGCAGTTGCATTTAAGTTGATTTATTTATTTATTTATGACATTTATACCCCACATTATCCCAGCAACCTGAGTTCAATGTGGCTAACAATACAGTTAATCAAGGCTAAAGTACACAAAACATAGTGAATGCAATTACATTATACAATCAGACAAGGAGACAGAAAGGTAAGAGCAATAAGATCAGCCTAACCAGGAAGATCAGGGACCACTTCCTAAAATCTGCTAGAGGAAGGTTTTTTAGCATATTCCAAAATGTCATGTAATCGCATTGACCACGGACAGATTTAGGTCAGGAGTTCCAACATTTAGCACCCCGATAAGCAAATTCCACTTCAAGAACTGACATACAGTGGGGGAAATAAGTATTTGATCCCTTGCTGATTTTGTAAGTTTGCCCACTGACAAAGACATGAGCAGCCCATAATTGAAGGGTAGGTTATTGGTAACAGTGAGAGATAGCACATCACAAATTAAATCCGGAAAATCACATTGTGGAAAGTATATGAATTTATTTGCATTCTGCAGAGGGAAATAAGTATTTGATCCCCCACCAACCAGTAAGAGATCTGGCCCCTACAGACCAGGTAGATGCTCCAAATCAACTCGTTACCTGCATGACAGACAGCTGTCGGCAATGGTCACCTGTATGAAAGACACCTGTCCACAGACTCAGTGAATCAGTCAGACTCTAACCTCTACAAAATGGCCAAGAGCAAGGAGCTGTCTAAGGATGTCAGGGACAAGATCATACACCTGCACAAGGCTGGAATGGGCTACAAAACCATCAGTAAGACGCTGGGCGAGAAGGAGACAACTGTTGGTGCCATAGTAAGAAAATGGAAGAAGTACAAAATGACTGTCAATCGACAAAGATCTGGGGCTCCACGCAAAATCTCACCTCGTGGGGTATCCTTGATCATGAGGAAGGTTAGAAATCAGCCTACAACTACAAGGGGGGAACTTGTCAATGATCTCAAGGCAGCTGGGACCACTGTCACCACGAAAACCATTGGTAACACATTACGACATAACGGATTGCAATCCTGCAGTGCCCGCAAGGTCCCCCTGCTCCGGAAGGCACATGTGACGGCCCGTCTGAAGTTTGCCAGTGAACACCTGGATGATGCCGAGAGTGATTGGGAGAAGGTGCTGTGGTCAGATGAGACAAAAATTGAGCTCTTTGGCATGAACTCAACTCGCCGTGTTTGGAGGAAGAGAAATGCTGCCTATGACCCAAAGAACACCGTCCCCACTGTCAAGCATGGAGGTGGAAATGTTATGTTTTGGGGGTGTTTCTCTGCTAAGGGCACAGGACTACTTCACCGCATCAATGGGAGAATGGATGGGGCCATGTACCGTACAATTCTGAGTGACAACCTCCTTCCCTCCGCCAGGGCCTTAAAAATGGGTCGTGGCTGGGTCTTCCAGCACGACAATGACCCAAAACATACAGCCAAGGCAACAAAGGAGTGGCTCAGGAAGAAGCACATTAGGGTCATGGAGTGGCCTAGCCAGTCACCAGACCTTAATCCCATTGAAAACTTATGGAGGGAGCTGAAGCTGCGAGTTGCCAAGCGACAGCCCAGAACTCTTAATGATTTAGAGATGATCTGCAAAGAGGAGTGGACCAAAATTCCTCCTGACATGTGTGCAAACCTCATCATCAACTACAGAAGACGTCTGACCGCTGTGCTTGCCAACAAGGGTTTTGCCACCAAGTATTAGGTCTTGTTTGCCAGAGGGATCAAATACTTATTTCCCTCTGCAGAATGCAAATAAATTCATATACTTTCCACAATGTGATTTTCCGGATTTAATTTGTGATGTGCTATCTCTCACTGTTACCAATAACCTACCCTTCAATTATGGGCTGCTCATGTCTTTGTCAGTGGGCAAACTTACAAAATCAGCAAGGGATCAAATACTTATTTCCCCCACTGTATGCAATTTTCTTACTGCTCAGATAATGTAGCTGTAAATAATTCCTAGCCCCTAGAACAGTATTACGTGGTGGAAGGTCAACAAGAGGCTGCATATAGTCAGGGGACATACCAAACAATAAGAACACAAAGTTTGTAACATAGGCAGGCTGCACACCCTCTCGCCCCCTTCCCCTCGCTCTTCCCCTTAATGCACTCACAGATCAAGCATGAGACAGATTTTCTTTCTGGGAATAAATGGCCACAGCTTTATTGAAAACACATTAAACAATCCTTAGGACGCACCCGAGCCTTGGGCGTGATGTTGCGGATGCTTCTGCCCTCCACCATGCCTTTCCAGCTAGAGAGCCTGCATCACCGCCCCACGCGTCAGCCAGCCATGAATCCGCCCCCAGTGTGGCCGAGCGTCCATCTGCTTAGGACTGCACTCCTCGACCAGTGTTCCACCTGCCATGAATAGCCAGCGAGGTGATTGTTCTGCCATCAGTGAGTGCTCCTGTCCCTTGTCTGGAACGGCCGATCTTCCTTTCACCTGTTCCAGCACATCCCAGAATTCCCAGGCTGGGCAGATGGAAGTAGACGCCCTGGCAAATGGGTCAAGGTTTTGGGGGTCCTCCCCGACTTGGCATGGCTTTTTTAGGGCACAAGGCTAGGGGATGTGGGACACCGCATGTGGCGCATAGGTGCTTGAATTTGCAGTCCTGTATGGTGCAGCTGCCTTTATTGTACTTCCAGCATATTTCCTGGGAAAGCGTGGCAGGCCTCCCTTGCCTTTTCCCCTGCGGGGGAGCCCTGTGCTGGTGGGACGTCTTGATGCAAGGTTGGGTCGAGTAAGGACATCCCACAACCATAAGCTGCCGTCATCCATATTCCATGCTATATTAGGGTTCGCTTCCATTTTGTTCCTAAAATGTTCATCATAAGCCAGCCAGGCGAGTCCCTCGTGCTCCTGATAGATGCTAATGACTGTTTCCAGGTAACAGAGCATGGGATCAAGTTGATCACGTTGCTTCCTGCACACGATGCTCATCATGCGTGCATAAGATATCACCCAGCACGCAAGGTTCCGTGGGAGCGCTCTGTTGTAATCCGGTAGCAGGTCACCCTTTTTTGCACGCTTCTTAGCGTGTCATCTGCGTCTGCCCTCAGCTAGCTTGAATATATCAAAATACTGTTTTCGCTGTACCTTTTTCCGCAAGGTCCTAGGAACCCTCTGCCATAAACGCTCTGTGGGAACGCCATAGGTAAAGGCAGGCGCAAGTGGCAAGGGCGGTGCATTGGGTGACCTGGTAGGGGAAGGTGAGGAAGAAGAGGAGGAGGACGAGGTAGAAGAGGAGGAAGAGCCGGAGGAGGATGTAGAACTAGAGTGGCCAGAATGCTTACGTTTCTTACCTTTCTTCCCCTTTTTAGCCCTCTGATGCCTCCTCATTTGGGGTTGGGGTGCAGCAAGAATTTGGGTGTGAAGACTTCTGTCCCCCGTGGAGATGCTGTTTAGTAGGGATGTCCCTGGCAAAGCGTTGTGACGCCTATGAACTGTCTCCGCAGCATCCGGCATTGTCGCGCTGTTCAATGTATGTGGGGGGTTGTGGGTGCCCAGTCTGTGCTGAGGTGAAGCTGAGGATCCCCGTAGCTCACTGCATACACTCCGAGGGCTGTGCCGGGCATGCCCTGGAGAGGAGGGAGCTCTGTGATGGTTATGTGGACGGCGATGACCGTGACGGAGCTTGTGCCTACAGCAGGATGGCGATCTGTGACGCCTGTAGCGGGACTCGGATCTGTGGCTTCTGGAGTGTGCACAGGATCTGCAACATCCTGAGCCGCTCCTGGAACTGTGGGATCTTGTACTGCCTCTGTGGTGCCTCTGGTCATCCCGTGTGTGGTGATGTATGGGATCAGGACCGTCTCTGCTGCATCTAGAAAAGGACCTGCATCTACGTCGCTTGGTGCTGGATTCATATTGTATCTGGCCGCTTGGAGATCTAGATCTGCGAATTGGTGCGGCGCCTGGGAAGCAGGGAGGGAGTGCAGGTGAGAGCCGGGACTGGCGCTGTGTGCATGCCCAGGGTGTCTGGTGGATCCTGCAGCACTCAGATTATCTGCCAGCGGCGCCGAACCTGTGGCAGGCGGTGGTTGCGGCAGCAGGTACTGCGGGGCGTCTTCCGGTCCCAACATGCATTCCTCCAACATGGTGTGACGTGGCGAGGGTAGAGGCAGGTGACGGAGAGTTTGTGCAGCCGAGGGTACAATGGCACGTGGATGAGGAAGGTCAGCCGCGTCCATGTACCTCTCCGGGCATCTGCGCTGCCTCGTGGATGACATTTTGCTGTATCTATGATGGTATCTGTCGCTTGGAAACTCTTGCACCTCGAGGCATGATAATGGCTGGCGCGTCGGGGCTTTTACTGTAGCGCGCGAGGAGGGAGGCCAAAAAGGCAAGGGGGTGGCAGCGAAAACACGAGGCAAAACGAGCATGGGAAAGGGCGACCAAAAATGGCTATGGTGGGGGAGGGACAGCCAAAATGCACCGACAAAATGTTACGCTCACCACTGTAATTAGAAGACCGCGACACTCACCGCTGCTGGCTAGAGTGGGCCGGAGGCGCAGCTTTGTCTGAGGGAGCCTCGCGAGGCAGTGGATCGCGACGCCGCACTGCCTATTAGTCCTTGATGTCTGTCAGAAAGTTCACGTGCGCGAGGCAGACGATCACGGCAAGGCCAGCAAAGATGGAGGGCCGGAACCCACGACTCAAACAAACGAACCGAAATGGGGAGCCAAAATGGAAAGGACGGCAAAAATGGAAGGGCCGAAACGCCGGACTGGGAAACTCGCGCACCGCTCGCTGCCGAAGGAGAGACTCCTCTCGTCTTGTCGGCAGCTTTTATGTGGTGCAGAGGGGTTTCTCCCTCCTCCGGCCTCCCCACCAATGAGGGGGCTGGGCCTCCGCGACGTCACCCAGGCAGTGGGGAAGCCGGAAGAGAAGGGAAGCTCGCCCAGGGTGCTGCCGTGTGGCAGCCGCCATGTTACATGCGGCTGCTCAGCAGGCACCTCGCTGCCCTTCTCAAAGTGAACCTAGCTTTAATTGGGAGCCAATGCAGCTTAGATAACAATGGTGATGCCCTATCTAAACGAGAAACTTTACAGACAAGCCTAGCTGCAGTGTTTTGGACAGTTTGGAATTTCTTAAACAACTGTTCCCTACATCTAGCACACATTGCAATAGTCAAACTGAGACAAAACAAGCATCTGGACTAGGAGTCTGAAGGTTGCAGCAGTGAAGAAGGATCATAACCTCCTTAACTGCCAAAGGGTTTTAAAAGACTTGGCCACAACAGAGGAGATGGTGCTCAAAAGATAGGTGCCAATGTACCACCACCCCCAGCAGTCTCAATGTTGACTCCAAAGTGTAAAATACCTCGTCAATAGTAAAACTCTCTAAAGAGGTGCGATCAAACGGATTAGTGAGAACCAAGAATTTGGTTTTGTCTTTATTTAATTTTAATTTGAAAGCAGATGCCCAAGATTCCATTAGATCTAAGCCAGATTTAACCAATAGCAGAATATCTTGAAAGTCATGACCAAAAGGGATATTAATCGTGACATCATCTGCAGAGATCAAGAGATGAAACCTGTGGTCCTCTAAAAGACTGCCTAAAGGTGCTATCATAACATTAAACAAAATGGGAGACAGGGAAGAAACCTGAGGCACCCCAAAATCAGAAGACTAAGGGGAAGATATGGAACCAGCTAATGTCACTTGATAGAATTTTTTGCTTTTAGGAAACCATGGAACCACTTCAGAACATCACCACAAATTCCAAAGTTGGCTATCAAATGAAGTAGTATATCATGATTAACCATGCTAAATACACTTGACATATCAAATTGCAACACAAGAACCTTTCTGCCTAAGCTAATCTCATCCCTAAAATTCAGCACGAAAGTGGTTAACACTGTTTCTATGCTGTAGCATGGTCTGAACCCCAACTGTGAGGTATGCAAAAGGGAGATGGAGGGGAGATGCTCCATGAGCTGACACTCAACTAAATCCTCCATTACCTTCACCAAAATGGGGATAGATGACACTAGCCTATAGTTAGTGACATCTGTCCTGGTAGCATGGGGGGGGGGGGGTTAGGAATTGGAGTAAGCATAAAAGAACCCTTCTTTTCAGGGAAAATCTAATGCGACAACATAAAAGATAAGTGTGATGTAAGTAGATCAATAAAAAGGTCAGGAGTGGCTCGTAATAAATAATTCAGACAAGCATCCAAGGAGCACTGCTAAGAAGAATACTTTAATAGCACAGTTTTGACACTGTCAGAAGTAGGCAACTGGAAAGATGACCAAAATTGATCAGCCATTACACCTCTACCTGGGGAGACTGTCTCTCTGAAAAACTCCACTGGGTCACCCCCAGGAGGCAACTCGTTGCTTCTGATCTTCGGGATTTTCTTTTCAAAGTAATTAGTTTAATTCAAAACTCAACATTCATTTTTGGTGGACTAATGTTATACTAATTCATAAATATTGTACAACCTACACTGGTCACTTCCAGATGTCTAATAACAAAGTTTGGTTAACCCTGCAGCAATATTTGGAATCAAATACTGATAGGTAGTCATCTGAGTACAACCATCTGATCCCCTTTTCCCCTTTCTTCCCTTTCTTCATTTTCCCCTCTGTCCTTTGTTTATTTTTCCCTCTAAATTATCATTTATTTTTATGCCTCTTCCATTTTTGTATACCTGTTGTATAGTTAATTCGATTTTATGATCTATACCAGTATTGTAGTTATATGTTTGATATCTTATGGTTCTTCTTATGGAATGGCAGTTACTTTGTACTTTGTAATTCATTTGGATGGATGTTACACTTAAAACTAATAAAAATAATGAAAAATGAAATCAAAGTAATTAGTTAGCTGTGCTGCTGAAGGAGCCTCTTCATAAGCGAGTGAAAGATCCTTGGTGTTGAGAAGAGAACCCACTAGGTTGTAGAGCTTTACTACTACTACTTACCATTTCTATAGTGCTACTAGACGTACGCAGCGCTGTACACTTGAACATGAAAAAGACAATCCCTGCTCGACAGAGCTTACAATCTAATTTCTGGTATTCAAGTTATTAACTCCCACAAGTTTGTAATAATAATATAATTTTGCAGTATGGATAGCATTTTTTAGTCCCTAAGTGCTCTTCTCCACAATAATTTGTTCTCATCAGTATGAGGTTTAGGCCATTGCCTCTCCAGCCATCTACACATCCACTTCTTAAGAAACAGATCCTGATTGAACCATGGCAGGAGCTTATGCTCCGGTCTAGCTTTTGTAGTGAACGGGGCCATTCCATCCTGGGTAGACCCACTGAAATCATCCCAGTTGGACATGAAATCCTCCGAGTCAGCCATGGGGAGATGCTTGTCAAGACTCTTGAGGCTTGATAACTTGAGGCCCCAATATCTTGGAGTATAACCTTGGCACACCAATCATCCAAAGTCTCTATTATTTTTATGAAGTCTCTTTTATTGAATAAATCACAGATAATCTACTCACAGATAGATGTTCAGAGGTGCTGCTCCAGGACACAGAGACTCCTTAATCTGAGAGCTGTTGGGGGTGGAGATCTGAAGAGAGGTCACTGTCGTCCGGGGCTGCCTCCGTGGTGCGTTCTGCCTTGGGCTTGCTCATTCCAGGTGCATTAAGCTCTGACGAAAGTAGATCAGGTTCCTCAGGATATGAGGGTTCTTCTGACTCGACCTGCTTCAATGCGCTAGTAGGTGATGGGGTGTGTGCCATTGCAGAAGTTTTGGCTCGTGGAGCATAGCCTTCAGAGGCGAAGTGGCTGAATCGGTTCTTTCCATGGTTCTGACCCACGGCAGCTTCTAAGACCTTGGCCTTTGCCTCAAGTGCTGCTACCTCTCCCTCTTGCTGGAGCGCTTCTATCATAATGTCCAACTCAGCAATTTTATATGTAGCCTGGGCCTTCCGGCACGCAGCCTCAGCCTTCCGGCACTCAGCCTCAGCCTTCACATCGGCCCTTTTGCGTGCTTCCTCAGCCTCCACGCCGGCCCTTTTGCATGCTTCCTCAGCCTCCAGCTCGGCCCTTCTACATGCTTCTTCAGCTTCCAGCGCAGCTCGTTTTAACTTCAGGACGGTTTCTTGTTCACTGATGCGGTGGCGAGCTTTGGCCATCTCTGCCAAGGCCCTCGCCTCAAGGGCCGCCTCTCTAGCTTTCAAGTGGCTGGTGTGGTTTGTTGTACGTGACTTGGAGGACCTTGAGCTTTTGGGTGAATGCTTAGAAGAGTGGATACGCATGGAGATACTGTCTTGTGGATCTACAGTTGCATTTGCTGTTGTCTCTTCAGCCTTGACTACTTCTGCACTATGCTTCTGACCCGTGGCCTCTTGGAGTTCTTTTTCCAAAAGACTCTGCTCCGTGTTCATCTCCTCTAAGAACTGGCAACACTCTTCTGCCTTTTGCTGATGGCATGCGTAGCTGGTCTCCACTGATGCCAGGCAGGCGTCATTGTCTGCCCCTGCCTTTGCAGGGCAACTCATGTTTAGTTTCTCGGTATACCTTTCCAGAGCCTTTTGGGTTTACTTGCGAGTTCTTCTACCCTTGAACCTTTGTTGGGACTGGAGGGAGAGGGTGTCTATCATATCTGCACTGGCCTCTGGCTGCTCTTGTGTGTCTGCTGTGGGGGACACTTCATCGGGTGCAGTCTGTGAGGCATTAAATTCTGCTATCCTGTACTGGTTTGCTTGTCTGTCTTTATTAAGTGAGGGGTCAGCTCTTGGGGTGGAAAAGGCTGTTCAGTATGAAGGCTGTGCTGGGTTAGGAAGCAGTCTGCTTCTCAAGATGCTGAAATCAACTGGATCAGGTTTCAGTGCTGGGTTAATGAGCAGAGGAGGAGGGAGGGGGAGATTAGCTCTGAGTCAGGGCCCTCCCCCAATCACTGTCCTAGCAACTAATTGAGGAGATGGGAGGGGGGAGAGTAGCTCTGAGTCAGGGATCTCCTTCAAGCAGTAGCCTAGCAACTGATTGCTTCGCGCTGTGGCTCAGAAATCTTCAAAGCTCTGCTTCCTGGTTTTGACTGAAGGCAGGGGGAGAACGGAGTTTCAAAGAATCTTCAAAGGGATTTTCACATAGGTGTGAGAATTGAACACAAAGACTCAAGCTGGGAGAATTTATCTTTCTCTGATGTCCTGTTTCAAAGTTCCTGATCAATTCTGCACAGCCACTTTTAAATTACCTTTTATCTCTTAAACTTCTTTTGCTTGCTTAAAGGTTAAAATGTTCACAGGTTTGCCAATACAGAAACAGTTTTCTTCTCTTGACTCTTTAGCTGCTGGCTTTAATTACTGATGACCCAGAGGGGAGGGGTAGCTCTTCGAGCAGGGAAGAGTACTTAAAAGGAACAATAGGAAGGCAATTAACTGATCACTCTAGGAATGTAGTCAGCACAGCCTCTTAAACACTGGTTTGAGCTTACTTTAAACCTCCACAATTTTCTGCTTCTTTCACAAGCTCCCCTCATCTAGTAAATGCATTTTAACTTTAACAGCCCAACATTGCCTTTCTTTAGTTACAGTTTCACTCAAATGCAGATGAATTAACATCCAATGCAAGCAGAGTTACTCAATTTCCTTTTCCTTTCCACACGATTAACCCTTCTGCTCTTTTAAAAGCACGATTGTCCTGTTCCAAACTTTCCTCAATAGCTATTCAGTTTTACTACTGTTTTTTTTACTGTCAAGACTCTTGAGGCACACCAATCACCCAAAGTCTCTATTATTTTTATGAAGTCTCTTTTATTGAATAAATCACAGATAATCTACTCACAGATAGATGTTCAGAGGTGCTGCTCCAGGACACAGAGACTCCTTAATCTGAGAGCTATTGGGGGTGGAGATCTGAAGAGAGGTAGATATATTGCAGGGGGGGAAGGATAGTTGAACAGGTAGAAATGGTTCAAAGTTGGGTGACTGGAATGTGCATTATCTCATTAGGGAGGAGATATTTTCAAGGTAAAAAAAAAACAGGTTCGTTACAGGGAGTTTCAGCAGGACAGAGCTGTCTGGAATAAGATGGTACATGCTCCATGTCTCTGGCTAGGTGGTGGGAAAGCCTCATGGCTGAAGGGACAAAGAGGTGTTGAGGCTTCACGTGGGTTCAGGGAGGAGCAGATAGAGACCAATGGGGACAGAGCCTGCCATCGGGTAGCAAGGGGTGGTCCTAGAGGACGGCTCTCGATTGGAGGGAAAGGTCATACCTGGCTGACCTCCCAGGACAGAGTTAGTGAAAATGACCAGGAAATGATAGCAGGAAAACAAAAGAGCCAAGCTTGGCAGAGAGAGAGAGAAGAGGTCTGGGCACAACCAGTGGTAAAGAGTAGTTACTTACCTGTAACAGGTGTTCTCCGAAGACAGCAGGCTGCATATTCTCACAAGTGGGTGATGCCACGTCGGCCCCGGATGATTTTATAGCAAAATCTCAAAATCTCTTTACGGCGTTCCGTCGCGCGAGCGATCGTACTGCGCATGTGCGCACACCTCTTCCCGCTCGCTGTGCGGACACGCCCCTCAGTTAAATCCAAAAGATGGAGAAGACAACTCCAAAAGGGGAGGTGGGAGGGTTTGTGAGAATATGCAGCCTGCTGTCTTCGGAGAACACCTGTTACAGGTAAGTAACTACTCTTTCTCCAAAGACAAGCAGGCTGATATTCTCACAAGTGGGGTATTCCTAGCTTCCAGGCTTACACAACAAACAGTGGTCAATTGAGCCTCGCAACGGCGAGGCCAGAATAAAATTGACCTGAAAAGAAGAAACATCTAAATGAGTGTAGCCTGGAACAGAACAAACATGGGCTTAGGAGGGTTGGAGTTGGATTCTAAACCCCAAAGAAGTTCTGCAGCCCCGACTGCCCAAAACCGACTGACGCGTCGGCTATTCTGCTGAAGGCAGTAGTGAGATGTAAATGTGTGGACTAATGACCACGCCGCAGCTTTGCAGATCTCTTCAATAGTGACTGATCTTAGATTAGCCACCGACTCAGCCATGGCTCTAATTTGTGAGCCGTGACATGGCTCTCTAGAGTCAGTCCAGCTTGGACAAAAATGAAGGAGATGCAATCTGATAGCTAAGAAGAAATGATACGGTTTCCGACAGCAACTGGCATTAAAGAAATAAACAACTGGGCGGACCGTCCGAGGGAGCTCGTCTGTTCCACGCAAAAAGTGCGCAGCTTGCTTTCGCCAGGGCTTGCAAGATGAGGGAGAAAGAATGTTGGCAAGACAATCGACTGGATCAGCTGGTACTCTGATAGCAGCGCCAGTAAGAACTTTGTCTGCATGCGGAGAACTACTCTGTAAAGATGAGGAGTAAGGTAAGGCGCTTGAGCTACTAGAGTCTGAAGCTCACCGACCTTACTAGTTGAAGGAACAGCCACTAAGAAAAAACGACCTTCTAGGTCCAATACTTCAGTTGACAGGAATTCAGTGGCCCGAATTGAGCTTGCAGCGGCTGGATGAAAACGACATTGAGACCCCAAGATACTGAATAAGGAGTGATAGGGGCTCTGACCGAAGCATAAGAGCCAACTGTGAAAATTATTGTGCTAAGCCTAACAGAAATAATCCCCCCTAGACACATACAAGGAATTTTCTCAACACTGGGGGAGAAATAACCCTCTCATGAAGTGGACAGCTAAAGGCTGACGTTTTACACGTTGATGATAAGCTCTTATTGCACGAAGATGAATACTGACAGAGTTGGTCTTGAGACCAGACTCAGACAGGTGTAGAAAGAACTCAAGCAAGGTCTGTATAAGACAAGAGGCAGGATCTAGGGCCTTGCTGTCACACCAGACGGCAAACGTCTTCCATGAAAAGAATAAAACCTCTTTGTGAAACCTTTTCTGGAAGCAGGCAAGAGTCGGGAGACACTCTTCTGGAAAACTCAACGAAACCTACACATTCAACATCCAGACCGTGTGAGGCAGAGATTGGAGGTTGGGATGTAGAAGTGCCCCCTCGTTCTGCGTAGTGAGAGCTGGAAAACATTCCAACTCCAGAAGAAGAGGGAATCGTATCTGACGTAGCTAGAAAGGAGCAATCAGAATCATGGCTCCACAATCTTGCTTGAGAATCAGCAAAGTCTTTTCCACCAGATGTATGGGAGGATACAGATACAGAAAACCTGTCCCCCAAAGAAGGAGAAAGGCATTCGATGATAGTCTGCCGTGAACCTGCAGCCTGGAACAGAACTGAGGGACTTTGTGATTGGACTAAGTAGTAAAAAGATCCACTGAGGGGGTATCTCACTCCCGGAAGATCTTTCGAGCTACAGCCCTGCTCAACAACCATGACTGTAGCATTATCCTGCTCAGCCTGTCGGCCAGACTGCTGTTTTCGCCAATTAGATAAATGGCTTGGAGAAAACATGCCGCGTTGGCGGGCCCACCGCTACATCTGCCTGGCATCCTGACTCAGAGGACAAGATCCAGTACTCCTTTGTTATCGAGTACATCACAACCCGATTGTTTGGTTGAATTAAAATAATTTGGTTGGATAGCCAGGAGGGATGCAACCTTCGTGAGCAGCGTTTGACTGAATAAGGTGGACGGGAAGTCTCAGAATCAAAATGGAGAGAATTAACCACCTCTGAGGGGAATTCCGAAGACTGGCAAACAGTTGGGTCGCATCCTCTAGATACCCTAAAGTTGATACCACTGGGAAGCTAGGATGCACCGAGCAGATGTCATGTGCAAAAGTGCCATGGGTGTTAAGGGAACACATGCACTCCCAGTCCATGAAGATACGCTGCAGAACAGCCAGGCACTAGGAAAAACATACTCTGGACGCAAAGTGAGTATAAGTATCCTGTAAGTCCAGAGAGCATAACCAATCGTTTTCCTGAAGTATGGGAAGAAGGATGCATAGGGAAATCATCCTGAACGAAAATCTGTTTAGGCCTTTTATGTCTATGATGAGACGCAACCCACAAGGAAGGACCTGGAATAGAAACTCAACCCTTCTTGTCCTGGTGGAACGGGCTCGACTGCCTTGCACTGAGAAAGGCAGAGAGTTCCTCTGCAAGTACTCACTGTTGATGGAAGCTAAAGGAGTAAGCTCCCAATGAACAATGTGGAGGGTTTGATTCCAGATTGAGAATGCAGATTGGCCGGTACGGACGTTTTTTTTTTTTTTTTTTTTAGTGGCTATGCTGAATTGGAGCCAGACAAAAACCCCTCTCTGGTTCCTGCGGAATAGCTGCAGGAGTCTGATTAGGTGCACGCCGCTGACTAGAGCGAGCGTGCTGAGGCATAGCCTGAACAGGCTGTCGAGAAGTAAGAGTATACGTACGACCCCTTAAGGCACAAGGAAAACTACTCTTCTCTTTAAAGAACTTCCGAGATGAGGAAGTGTATGCACAGCATATCTACAATTTTCTGCTGAGTCTCCTCGTCCAGGTGAGAGGCACACAGTCATGAGAGTCTGCGCATCACTGTACCTAGAGCAGGAATCTAGGTGTTACATTACAAGTGTCGAAATGCCATTGGACAGGAACTTGCAACACACCGTGTGCTACCTGACCACTTGGTGAAAAAGTGTAACCTACTCCGGTGGGAATGCTCGTATAGATCTGGCAGGACTTGGTTTTGGACGCGATCATGCCAGCCTGGTACGCCATTCCCCAAAGGAGGCTCAGGATGTATGCTCTGGCCCCGGGGGCGTCGAAGCAAGTCCTTAGAACTCCTATCTGATCTGAGTGGCAGAAGACTCAGGTGAAGATGGTAGTCCAGGACCTCGAGCATCTGGCATTGATTCGCAATCTCGACTGTAATGTCAAGACAAATAGAAGATCTAGAGGATTCTCAGCAGAGAAAACCCCATGACCTTCATGTTCATCAGATGAACCATCATTGAACTGAGCTAACTAGTCAAACAGAGCAGCTCAGATCCAAACATTGACCAGTATAGAACAACTGTCATATATACAATTATACCAGAACAGGTATGGAAAATTATGTTCTCCTGTAGGCAAACTGGCTGTTCTTAACATGCATTTCTGGGCATGGAAGCCAAGGTATGGAGGCGCGGTAAGTTCTACGACGGGGTCAAGAAGTTGCCCCAGTAGACTGCGAACACCCATACCAGAGGCAGCATCGGTGAAGGAGACCAGGTGAAAAGCTAGATGCCGCAGGAGGCGGTAGCACCCATGGCATCCAATGGTACCCATGGTCCCAAAGCCAAGGACAAAATCTGGAAATGCCAGGGAATCGAAACCAGACTGCCAGGTGACTTCCATAACAGAGATGTGACCGATGGTACCGATAGTACCCATGGCACCAACGGTACCGATGATACACATGGTACCGATGACTCCCGGTACCAATGGAATCCATGGTACTTGTGATAGTCATGATATCTGGTATCGATGGTACCCACAATACCCTGGTCATGATATCAGGTATCGATGGTACCCACAATACCCTGGTATCGATGGTACCCTTGACATGTGGTACCGATGGCCATGATATCCGGCACTAACAGCACCGACGGTACCGATGTACACATGGTACCGATGGTGCTCAGACACCTGGTACCAATGGCACTCATGGTACCGATGGTACCTGGTCATGATATCTGGTATCGACGGTACTCATGTACCGACGGTATCCATGATATCTGTCCATGGTACCGACAATACCCGATACCGATGGTACTCATGATACTCGGTACCGATGGGCGATGATACCTGGTACCGATGGTCGATGGTGCCCATGATACCTGGTGCCGATGGTGCCCATGACACCTGGTACCGACGGCACCCATGCACCGAAGACACTTGGCACCGACAGTACCCATGGTACCGATGATACCCGGTGCCGACGGGACCCATGGCACCGATGATACCCGGTACCGACGGGACCCATGGCACCAACCATGGTACCAATGTTCCTGGCACCGATACTCCTCGGTACCGACGCACCGATGACATTCGGCACCGACGGCACCCATGGCACCGATGATACTCGGTACCGATGGCACCCATGGTACCGATGATAGTCGGTACCGACGGTACCCACCTATGGTATCCACGGAACCGATGACACCCGGTACCGATGGCACCGTTGATACCTGGTACCGGTATCGACGGCACCGTTGATACTTGGTACCGGTATCGACGTCCAATGCCAGGATACCTCCATAACAGAGGGAGCAACGCTCTCGGCACCGACTGATGTGAAGCCCCGATACCTCCATTACAGAGGGAGCAAAGCTCTGGGCATCTCCTTTGGGCATCCCTGGCAGAGTAGAATACGTCTCGTCTTTGAGACACTACTTGCGCTTCACAGGGAGATGATCCGGCCCAAGACACATCCGCCGATGCGCCCGAATGACCTGCCAAGCAGGAGGCGCCGAGGCAGGTGGAGACCTACTCGATGCATAACTATACCCAGCGTGCATCGGTCTCTGTCAGACTCCAGAATCTCCTTTGGGCATCTCTGACAAGTAGCATAAGTCTCGTCTTTGAGACACTACTTGCGCTTCACAGAGAGATGATCCGCCAGAATCTCCTTTGGGCATCCCTGACAAGTAGCATAAGTCTCGTCTTTGAGACACTACTTGCGCTTCACAGGGAGATGATCTGGCCCAAGACACGTCCGCCGATGCGCCCGAATGACCTGCAGAGCAGGAGACGGGTGGAGGCGGGTGGCGGGTGGAGACTCCCTTCAAAGGTGACACCACTGATTTTGTGTCACCAGGTTGCCCATTCAGTGCACCTGCTTAACATACTGCTGAAGCAGGCTCTCACAGCTCTCGAGAGCCATTTGTTTAATAATGGATCTAAAAATGTGGGCTTGTTTTATTTGCTGGCGAGAGAGAGCCCACAGACAACAATATACCAGCACTTTTATAAGAAAAAAGAAAAGAGAAGCTTATAAGCTTTGTTTCATTTCAGGCACAGCCCCTTGTGACTCTGGCAATTAGTTTTTCTTGCCCCAGGTACAAAAAGAACCTGTATATAAGCCACAATGAGCCTGCCATGAAAAGTACAATGAAAAAATAAAGAACACCCAAAAGGGTAAAATAAAAAAAGAGATTTACTCCGAGGACCTGATGAAAACACGAAGCCCTAACGAACTCCGTGTCTCCTCAGACGCGGAAAAAGAAAAACTGAGGGGCGTGTCCGCACAGCGAGCGGGAAGAGGTGTGCGCACATGCGCAGTACGATCGCTCGCGCGACGGAACGCCGTAAAGAGATTTTGAGATTTTGCTATAAAATCATCCGGGGCCGACGTGGCGTCACCCACTTGTGAGAATATCAGCCTGCTTGTCTTTGGAGAACAGTTCTTACACAGCCAAGCAAGTGTGGTTGCACTGCCTGTGAACTACATTACCCACAGTGCATTGCTCATGTATCTTTGCAGTGAGAAACTGCAGCAATGATAGTGTAACCTAGGGGTTAAAATAATCTTAACTGGGCTCCTCCAGAGGGAAAAGAAAAAAGAGTTCTATAGTGACATCAATCTGGAACCACAGCTGAGCAAGCTGGGACCTGGTTGCCTTGGCGACAGCTTGCTACTCAGTTGAAAGTTGGACAGAAACAGATGAAGAGAGTATATGTATTTTTGAGTGTGAGAGTGTCCAGAAGGATTTGGTGCTGTGGTGAGAGAGGTTGTGAGTGGGTGAGGCTGGTGCTGATTGAGGTGGAGAAAGATATATATATGCTGAGTTAGGATTGAGAAAGGGGTGAATACCTGTGAGTGAGTGTCTAGAGAGGGGATATTAAAGGGAGAAGGGTGAAGGCTGTTGGTGAGAGCGGATGTGTTGTGCAGGGTGTCTGAGCAAAGGAATTACAAGGGAGGTAATAGGCGTTAGGAAAGAGAGATGAATGCATGAAATTAAAGTACTAATATTGTTTTGAAAGGGGGATTATCTAGGGAATGTGTGAATAACATTTGGATTTAGGTAATTGGTTTTGGATGCAGTGAATGCTTATGGTGGATATGCCCTTCCAGTATAGGGAAGCACAAGTAATAGTTTAGGCCTGGAAGTGAGGTACCTTTGGTTAATTTTATTTATAATAACTACCAGCCCCAGTATTTGAAATTCCATTTAAAAGTCATTTAGTATAGTGGAATATGGTAAAGGAAATAGGGAGAAAGGGTTTTCTTTCCTATTTTATTTAATTAAGAGTAAGGTGTAGGAGGAAGAGAGACGTGGACGCGGTGCTGGAGGAGAGGTGATCGGGCCCCCACGCAAGAAAGTTCGGAGCTGCATCAATTCCAGAAGGAGAGGGACAGCTAAGTAAAAGTGAGATGAACTTTGAAGCAATACTTACCTGAGAGTCCGGGTAACCTAAGGAAACAAAAAGGACACAAAGCAACAAATTCTTACTAATTTCAGGGAAGAAAATAAAGAAAGAAAATAAATAACTGTTGCAACAGGTTGATGATTAAAAAGGGTAAAGGTATAAAAAGGAACTTATCTGATGGTGGTGTATAGAGTCCAGATTAGTCTGTCTGGAAAAGGGAGAATAAAAAAAACATTGTTATGATGTTGAAGTGAAGCAATTGAATGTTGTTTAAATGTTTAGAGCTAAGTTAGATACAAAGTTTTGTTGTTTGAAAGGTATAATAATAATTATTGGACATCAATAAAATTTATATTTTGCAATTATTTAAATTGGTCTCCTTCAAATTCAGAGTCTATCCTAAATTTAGTTTTTTGTTCCTCTCCCGCCCTTTGAGGACGGGAGACGAGGTTAGTTGATTTGTACCCCCTTCCGCTTGGCAGAGAGTTCCTAAGGGTGAGTCACGACTACTGCCAACTAACTGTCAGAGAACCTACAGCTGACATTGCATGCCTTACCAGGGAGGGCGTGTAACAATAGTCCTTAGAACTGAGAATAACAGTAAAAGCATTACACACATTTTAGGATCACGTTATAAACTAGTGCGAGGCTGTCGGGGGACAGAACAATGCTGGCTAGAGAAGACATCGGTCCAGAACTTTGCCATATCAATCTTGCCCCATGTACAGTAACACTGGAGGACAGCCTGGCACTTTGCATTTCTAGTGAATTTTCTCCAGTAAAGGGTGAACTCAAGTTTAATGTGATCAGACCAGGGGACAGGAATCCACAGAGCATTATCAACAGAAATATTTCCTGAACCAGAGAACCTGTAGATTAAGGTTCAGTAGATGAGCAGGTGACTGGAAAAATTACCATGAAGCCGAGAAGTCACAAAGACTCTTCAAATTAGCATCTCTGAAATCATCCAAATGAAAGTTGATGTCACCTACTAGAAACACATTCACAAACCTTAAGCAAATGCTAGAAACAAACTCCGGGAATTTCCCTTCAGAAGCTTGCCATTTATCAGGTGGGTGGCAGAAGAGAATGAGGCAGTCAGAATATGACAAGGAGTCATTACTAACTTTACATGCTATAATTTTAAGGGAGGAAGAAAATGCTATAATTTTAAGGCTGGAGATTAATTCAACCCTAAAAAAAGACTTGTAAATGATGGCAATCCCATCCCCTATCTCTTACTTCATGAAAGATCTTATAGCCTGGTGGGCATGGCAATGCAAGACTGGCCGGGTCCAAGGCAAAGGCTGGAGCAGGGCAGGGCTGGAGCTTTGCAGGAACTCGGAGACAAGGCAGGCCTGGAGCTTGGCAGGAACTCAGAGGCAAGGCTAAGCTATAGCTTGGCAGGGCTAGAGCTTAGCAAGGCTGGGTCCAAGGCAAGGCAAAGCAGAAGCAGGAACAGGAACCAAAACACACACAAGGCAGGAAGAGCTTGCAGGGCCGCCGAGAGCCGGGGCCGGGCCCGGGACAAGACAACCCCCGGGCACCCCCCACCTGAGGTCGCCGCCCACCTGAAGTTGCCGGGCCCCCCCTCCACCCGATACCAGGCCCGGAACTAACCTTAAGCCTCCTTCTTTCACTTCGCGCAAGCAGCAGCAGGGCAGACCTCTCCTCCTTCTTTCCGTGCCCCGCCCTCGCGGACGTTACGTCAGGCGAGGGCGGGTCACGGAAGGAAGGAGTGGCCTGCCCTGCTGCTGCTTGCGCCAAGTTAAAGAAGGAGACTTAAGGTTAGTTCCGGAGTGAGGCGGGCGGGCCACACTGCAGTGGCGGCGCCGGGCCCCCCCTGGAGGCCCGGGCCCGGGGACTTTTGTCCCCCCTGTCCCCCCCTCTCGGCGGCCCTGAGACCTTGTAAGCAAGGCCCCAAAAGGAGCCATTGCAAAAGCATCTAGACAGAGTCCTGAACACCCTAAAATAGGGCTCCGTCATAGGAAGGCGTTCCATGGAGACTCCTGCTGCTGGATCTTCATGAGGGGCTTCCAGCACCTACATACTCCTAGGCAGTGGCGTACCTAGGGTAGTTGACACCCGGGGCCGGTCATTTTTTAACACCCCCTCCAAAATCCAGTACTAGGCATACCGAGAATATAAAACACTCAGGACCTATAGAGCAATTCTACCATACCATAAGCAGTCATTTCTATGAGTCACACATGGAAAAAGAAATCTTAAACACTACAGTGAGCACTAGAACATCAATTCACCTATTGTAAAACAAAACCAGACAGATAGTACAGATCGTCAATCCTGCACAGTCAATGCCAACTGAAAGTCATGTCTTTTTCACAAACACAGATACACCCTAATCCACTATAGAATAAGTAATCATAAACTTTCTATTTAGACAAAAATTAAACTGAACCCCCGATGCCAGACTCTGCATACAATGCAACACCACAGAAACAGAAAATGTCCTCTAGTACTGTGCAAAATATAAAGACAGCAGATGTAAATTTGGAAAAAAAACTAACAAATACCAATCACCACTTTACAAATTAACAAATAGAAATAAAACAAACATAGAAAATAAAATACCATTTTATTGGACTAATACATTTAATTGTCAGAGGCCAAAACCTTCTTCTTCAAGGTCAATACAGTATAGTGTGTTACAGTGTCCTAACCTGACCTGAGGAGGGGGGTTTTGTTCTCCGAAAGTTAGTCAAAATGTATTAAAATTAGTCCAATAAAAAGATTACCTTATTTACATGTTCTATTATAAACATTTATTAACACAGCTACAATACTACTTTATCCTAAAGCAAAAAAAAAAACAAAAATATATATTTTATTTACAGTTTGTTGTCTCTGGTTTCTGCTTTCCTCATCTTCTTTTCACTGTCTTCCTTCCATCCAGCATCTGTCTTCGTTCTTTCTCTGCCATCCAGTGTCTGCCCTCTCTGCTGTCCCCTCCATCCAGGGTCTGCCCTCTCTCCCTGCCCCTTCCATTCACTGTCTTCCCTCTCTCTCCCCCTTCCATTCACTTTCTGCCCTCCCTCTCCCCCCCCCCCATCCATCCAAGGTCTGCCCTCCCTCACCCCCCCCCCCCCATCCATTAAGGGTCTGCCCTCCCCTCTCCCCCCATCCATCCAGGGTCTGCCCTCCCTCTTCCCCCATCCATCCATCCATTGTCTGTCCCCTCTCTCTCTCTGCCCCTTTTTTTCAGTCCCCAGTTCCAGCCCTCTTATCCCACCTGCCCCTAGTTCTAGCCCCAGCCCACATCTCCCACTTGCTCCCCCTTTTCAGCCCCACTATCCCACCAGTCCGCAGTTTCAGCCCCAGCCCTTTTCTCTCACCAGTTCCGAGCTTCCGCCCCAGCCACTTCTCCCTGTCCCCTTTTCAGCCCCCAGTGCCCCCAGCTTCAGCCCCTGCCCCTTTTCGGCCCCCAGTTCCAGTACTAGCCCCCTTATCCCACCTACCCTCCTTTTCAGCCCCCAGTTCCAGCCCCCTTCATCCACATGCCTTGCATTAGGTACCCCTTTTCAGCCCCAGACCCATTTTCCCACCAGCCCCAGGCATGGCTCCCATTTTCTCACATGGCCCCTTCCCCACTCCCCTTCTCCCCACCTGTCCCCTTCTCCCCTCTTCTCCCATCTGAGATCCCCCTCCCCACCCCAGTCCCCTTCTCCCATCGAGACCCCCCTCCCCACGTCCCCTTCTCCCATCTGAGACCCCCACCCCCCTTCTCCCCAGCCCAGTCCCCTTCTCCCCTCTTCTCCCATCTGAGACCCCCCTCCCCACGTCCCCTTCTCCCATCTGAGGCCCCCCTCTCCAGTCCCCTTCTCCCATCTGAGACCCCCACCCCCTTCTCCCCAGCCCAGTCCCCTTCTCCCCTCTTCTCCCATCTGAGACCCCCCTCCCCACGTCCCCTTCTCCCATCTGAGACCCCCACCCCCCTTCTCCCCAGCCAAGTCCCCTTCTCCCCTCTTCTCCCATCTGAGACCCCCCTCCCCACGTCCCCTTCTCCCATCTGAGGCCCCCCACTCCAGTCCCCTTCTCCCATCTGAAACCCTCCTCCCCAGTCCTCCTCGCCAATCTAAGCCCCCCCCCCAACTCGACCCACCTACCACCTTCGATGACAGCCCCTCGTCTCCTGCCTCCATCCGGGGCTTTAAAAAAAAATCTGAAAAGCAGCATGGCAGGCAGCACTTCGTGTCTGCCCTGCCTGCTTGTAAAAGAAAGCGGCAAATCTCCTCGTCGACGTAGCGACGTCGCATCGGGTATTCCTTCACTGGAAGACCCGACGCGACGTCGTGACGTCGACGAGGTTTGCCGGCGCTTTCTTTTACAAGCAGGCAGGGCAGACACGAAGCGCTGCCTGCCATGCTGCTTTTCAGATTTTTTTTAAAGGCACAGGATGGAGAGGAGACGAGGGCTGACTGCAGTCAGCAACGGAGCACCCCCCACCCACTGACATCCGGGGCGGACCGCCCCCCCCCCTTGGTACGCCACTGCTCCTAGGCGCTCCTGGTGTCAACCTGCACAGGAGATTGGCGATGCAGCTCTGCAATAGTGAGCTGAGAAACCAGAAAGCTGGGCAAGTCATTTTCACTCTCCTCTTCCTCTGGTACAAATCCGAGATTCCTAGGGTGAACTGCCTGAAAGAGTGAGATTTAAAGACCATCTGTCCCAGATATAAATTTACAAAGTTTTACATGTGAAAAATGCTTCACAAATGGAAAACAACAAACTAAAATATTTAGTTTTTTATGCTTCTGAAAGGATATAGCCAGAGTGAAGGCAATATTTGGACAGTGTTCAAAGGAATCTGCCCAAGTAATTAATAGATAACAGGGTAAATTCCCCTTCATTTAGTATGTACACAGGCACATTTGTACCAGTACACGTCTCTATTCCAGCCCAGATTTTCAAAGGGAAGCTTCATTTATGTGAGACTGTCCTCACCAGAGACGTGGAGGGGCATTTTCGAAAGGGATGTCGAAGTTTTGATGAGGATGTCCTCACAAAACGTCCCCATCCAGGGGGACGTAGCAGCACAAACGGTGCAGGCAGCGATTGAGAGAGGCTGCAGCGTCGGAGCTTCCCTCTGTGAGTCCCACCTATGCAGAAACAGGAAGTTGAAACAACGTAGGCGGGACTCGCAGAGGGAAGCTCCGACGCTGCAGCCTCTCTCAATCGCTGCCTGCACCGTTCGTGCTGCCGAGTCCAACATAGTAGTAAGTAGGGGAGTGAGAGGAAGGGTGCAGGACTCGGCGGGGGAGGGGGGGGAAGATGCCGGTACGCCGTACCGGTGCGTACCAGCACAGAAAAAGCCCTGCGTATAAATATTTAACACATTGCTAAAAAAAACATTTTAAAAAACATTTATAAAAAGATACAGTTTGAGAGGTTTTTATGACTCATGACGATGCTTGCCAGCAGGTTTACATCAGAAAAGTCATTTCAATAGTAAAACAATGAGCAGTGCGATATCCACTGCTAATAAAGTTGCAGTGGCTATCGAGTATCTGAAGTCTTTTCCTCTCTGTATGTCCCATGGTATTGAGAGAAATTTATTTACTAGTGGTGTATTTAGTATAAGGAAAATAAAATCTCTCTCTCTCTCTGTTTTTCCTTTGGAAGCTGTCAGATTCTGTTCTAGTACAAGATGTACTCAGGCAGAATACTGAAGCTTAATTTTGTCCAGTCACTTAATGCCTTATATTTTCTCTCTTACTTATCTGGTATTCTTCAACTCTGACCTCTAAGGTCACCTTCACATAATTCTGTTTCTTTGGTACTTTTCTCAAATATTCATCATTTGCCCTTTTTCCCTTGAACACCTATCATTCATTCTGGTCCTTCACTGAAAATAGCTCTGTGTTAATTACTACTACTACTATTATTTATTTATTTATTTTTTTTGTTACATTTGTACCCCACGCTTTCTCACTCATGGCAGGCTCAATGCGGTTTACACTTCTATAGCGCTACAAGGCATATGAAGCGCTGTACATCATACACAAAAAGACAGTCCCTGCTCAAAGAGCTCACAAGCAGGAAAAGGAGTGGCCATGACATAGGAAAAGAGAGGAACTGCATTCTGGACCAAAACTGGAAAGAGGTGTTATGGCTATTCATCTATGACATCCCAATGAAAGTAAAGTAAGGGATCTCCAGTGTGACTATACTTACTTGCTTTCATCAGAAAGATCATATGAGGGGCAGGTTATTTACTGGGAAAATGGGGGAGGAAATAAATTATTCTGTACATTATATCAATATGTTATATGCACTAACATCAAAAATCCTGGATTTGATTCCCAGCTCAAGCATCTGCTCCAGCCTTGCCAGGACCTGGGTTGTCCCTTATAGAAACTGAGATCATACCCTTGCTTAGGAATGAGATTCATTCCTGTTATTATATGTACCAAACCATCCCAGAGTGGAGGAGTGGCCTAGTGGTTAGGGTGGTGGACTTTGGTCCTGGGGAACTGAGGAACTGAGTTTGATTCCCACTTCAGGCACAGGCAGCTCCTTGTGACTCTGGGCAAGTCACTTAACCCTCCATTGCCCCATGTAAGCCGCATTGAGCCTGCCATGAGTGGGAAAGCGCGGGATACAAATGTAACAAAAATAAAATAAAAAAAGAGCTCACAATCTAAAGGTAAGGGAATTAAAGAGGAGAGGAGAAAAGGTACAGGGCAAGTGAGCAGTGGTTAGGAGTCAAAAGCAGCATCAAAGAGGTGGGCTTTTAGCTTGGACTTGAAAACGGCCAAAGACGGAGCTAGATGTACTTGCTCGGGAAGTCTATTCCAGGCTGAGGTGCAGCGAGATAAAAGGAACAGAGTCTGGAATTAACAGTAGAGGAGAAGGGGACAGACAAGAGAGATTTGATAGGTACGGACGGGGAGAGGGATCTTGGGGTGATAGTATCTGAGGATCTGAAGGCGACGAAACAGTGTGACAAGGCGGTGGCCAGGGTTGCCATATAAAAAAAAATTTCCCACACAAAACAGCCCAAAACCCGCCCAAAAACCGCACACACCCCACCCCCGACGTCATCACCCCCGCCCCTTCCGTCATCACCCCACCCCCGCCGTCATCAACCCCACCCCTTCCGTCATCACCCCCGCCCCACCATCATCGCCCCGCCCAAAACGTCACAAACCCCGCCTCTGTCGCCATTAGCCCCACCCCCTGCCGGCCGAAAAACCACCCCAAAACCCGCACAAAAAAACCAAAACCAGCCCAAAAAACCGCAACCCGCCGCGGGCAAAAGTTTCCTGCGGCAGGTTGCGGAAAACCGCCCAATTGGGCGGGAAAACCGCCCATCTGGTAACGCTGGCGGTTGCCGTAGCTAGAAGGTTGTTAGGCTGTATAGAGAGAGGTGTGACCAGCAGAAGAAAGGAGGTGTTGATGCCCTGTATAAGTCGTTGGTGAGGCCCCACCTAGAGTACTGTGTTCAGTTTTGGAGGCCGTACCTTGCGAAGGATGTAAAAAGAATTGAAGCAGTGCAAAGAAAAGCTATGAGAATGGTAAGGGATTTGCGTTACAAGACGTATGAGCAGAGACTTGATGACCTGAACATGTATACTCTGGAAGAAAGGAGAAACAGGGGTGATATGATACAGATGTTCAAATATTTGAAAAGTATTAATCCGCAAACGAACCTTTTCCGGAGGTGCGAAGGCGGTAGAACGAGAGGACATGAAATGAGATTGAAGGGGGGCAGACTCAAGAAAAATGTCAGGAAGTATTTTTTTACGGAGAGAGTAGTGGATGCTTGGAATGCCCTGCCGCGGGAGGTGGTGGAAATGAAAACGGTAACAGAATTCAAACACACGTGGGATAAACATAAAGGAATCCTGTTCAGAAGGAATGGATCCTAAGGAGCTTAGCCGAGATTGGGTGGCAGAGCCGGTGGCGGGAGGCGGGGATAGTGCTGGGCAGACTTATATTGTCTGTGCCAGAGCCGGTGGTGGGAGACGGGGCTGGTGGTTGGGAGGCGGGGATAGTGCTGGGCAAACTTACACGGTCTGTGCCCTGAAGGGGACAGGTGCAGGTCAGGGTGGGGTATACACAGGGAGTGGCACGTGTGGGTTTATCTTGTGGGGCAGACTGGATGGACCATGCGGGTCTTTTTCTGCTGTCATTTACTATGTTACTGAAGCAGCCATGGGCATAATCATATATAAGAAATCATATGAAGGGTTAATTCTGTTAAAAGCTTGAAGTTAGAATTCTAACTTTTTACCTTGCAAGCAGAGCAAAGGAATGCCAGATGGTTCATATTATTTGAAAGTCTTGGCCGAGCTAAGGTTAGGAAAGGTCAGTGAGAAATGAAACTCTGTCCCTTGTGAATTGCCAATGCTAGCTGGCACAGCTGTAAACTATTATGAATGAACAAAGCATGAGCCAGACATGCCGTAGTTTTAAAAGAATTAGTTTAATGCTAGTTAGATTCTAAATAATTCTAGATATTCCTGATGTTTAGATATATCTTATAAGGAATACTGATTATGCTTATTTTAGAATATGTGTATTCTGTGTAGTTAATATGTAGAATATCTGTTAAATTCTGTATTACTCTTTGTCTGCTGTTTAAGACTGCAGTTGAGGAGATCAACATGTGGTTTGACTTAGCCATAGTTCTGGCTGGTTCAATGTATAAGCTGATAGGTGAAAAAGGTCAGGACTAGTCAGCTCTCTTCTCCTTGATTAATTATAGCTAAGTGTAGGACTGGCCTCCTGGAAGTAATAACCTGATATGTATGCTATTAAGTAAGATTGGCTTTTGACCCCTTTAATGAATGCCAGAGTTTAGTTAGCAGTTAGTACTAGGAATATGAGAAATCAATCATAATAACATGTAAGAGACTGGAGACCAAATGTCTGGCTTGAGGGGCCCCAGGTCAGAGGTCAGTTTAGGATGTCTGGAACCTATGTAACTGATATTTCAAAAGTAATGATTGGTTGAGGCAAGGTAGCCAATCTAATTCCTTAACCAATTGGGAGTAAAGGGGGCTAGGCTAGGAGGAGGGCTTAGGACCCTATTTAAGTAGGAGCAGAAGCAGTTTACGTCAGAAGGAGCTCAGAAGAAAGAGAAGGACAGAAGGAACAGATAGAAGAAGGAGAAGACACAGAGAGCTGAGACAGAAGCCACATGACACAGAAAGAGCTGAGAGAAAGAGAAGGGAGCTAGAACTGATGTCTTGCTTTGTTTGCTGGCAAATAAAGAAGATTTTTCTCTCATACTGGTGTGTGCTGTCTGACTCCTGAAGCATCACAAATTCATGCATTCATTCCTGCAACAATTCTTGGTGGCAGCGGTGGGATGAATCCTGCATTAATCCCAGCACCCAACTGACTGGAGAACATTCGCCGGGTATGTATTCTGTATTCTGTATTGTAATTCTAGCTAGAAAGTTGTAAACCAGCCCCTCAAGAAGGAGGGAAGGAGAATCTGATCAATTCTCAGCGAAGGCCCTAGTACCTTCTAGTCGCGGGGACTAGAAGCGAAAACGCTTGAGCTTATCTGTATTTGAGAAATCTGAAATTGTTGGGTGGGATTTTCTGTACTGAATGAATGTGTGATGCCTGAATGTTAATGAGTGCGGACTTCTTATAGCTGCATTTCCAATTAACGCGAGTTCAATTGGTCAGCAACGGAAGGAAGCGATTGTTGTCTGTCTACCTAGTGTCTCGAGAGTGCAGACCCCTTACTGCATTCTCAAAAATTCCCCCCCTCTTTGTGTGTTGTAACTGTAAGCATTATGGGTGGGAAATCATCTAGACAAATTGCTACCCCCCTAGATTGTATGCTTAAAAACTTTAAAAAAGGCTTTTTAATTAATGACTATGGACAGACTTTAAGCTCAAGTACTTTAAGAACCTTGTGTGAAGTTGAGTGGCCATCTATGGGAGTGGGGTGGCCCCCTAGTGGCAGCTTAGATATTGAAGTAATCCGGAAGGTCTACAGCATAGTTGTAAGAGAATCAGAATATTCTGAACAACTCCCCTATATAGATTCCTGGGACAGCCTTGTGACTGACCCTCCCTCCTGGTTGAAAACTTATATGGGATCCCCAGTAAAATTCATGTTAGGTCGTGTTCAAAGAAAGATTAGAAAATCTAAACTAGAAGAGGGAAAGAGCCCCAGGAAGCCTACCACCCAATCGGTGGCTTCCGCCCCTACCCTGTCTGAGAAACCCATACTCTCTGATGACCCCTCAGATCTTGAGCCACCACCTTATGGCCCATTGTTGGGGTTCCGTGCTACCCCTAGAGATCCACGTCGCCCAGCCCAAGCTTCTCCAGCACAGGCTTCTCCAGGTAGTTCCTCCCCCACTGTGCGAACCCCACCACATCCTAGGTTGGACTTTTCACCTGGCCTCTACCCTTCTGTGCCAAATCCTCTCCTGTTAACCTCTGAAGACCCGTTTTGGGTTCCACTCCCTGACTCCTCAACTCCTGACAGCCCAGCCTCTCCCTCTAATACCCCTACCCACTCATCAGGGGCCCGGCATCCCTTTCAATGGACTGAATCACCTGTGACCACCTCTCAGTCTATGAGTACCCCTCCCCATCCCTCAGGGGTTCAACATACCTCCACTGAATGGGTTAGACCTGCTGCAATCACCTTTGAGCATGATAGGAGGGTAGCTCCTAGCTCTACCTCAGGTTCTATTCCCACCTCCTCGAGAGTTCTGCCACTTCGTCAGGTAACTACCACTCGACCGGATCCTAATAATCAGGGTCAGGTTATACAGGCACAGGCCTATCAGTATGTACCCTTCACAACCACTGATCTCCTGAATTGGAAGACGCATTATCCCTCTTATACTGAAAAGCCTCAGGCAGTGGTGGACCTAGTGGCTAGCATTATGGCCACCCATAACCCAACCTGGACTGATTGTCAACAACTTCTCCTGACCCTCTTCACAACTGAGGAGAGGCGGAAGATTTTGCAAAATGCTGAGGCCATCACGCGAGAGCGTGTCCCCGGGGGGACACAGGACCCAGAGGGATGGGTTAGAGCTCGGTTTCCTCGCGCAGCTCCAGCTTGGGATCCAAATGATGGGCAGCACTATGAACTGTTGTCTGGCTATTGCCGGGACTTACTGGAAGGTATGAGGAAAGGCATAAAGAGGCCCATTAATCTAGCAAAGGTCTCTGAAATTCTCCAAGGGGCAACTGAATCCCCTGGGGCCTTTTTAGAGCGACTAATTGAAGCCTACAGAACATACACCCCATTTGACCCTGAAGCCCAAGAAAATCAGAGAATGGTGAATAGTGCATTGGTGGCCCAGAGTATGCCAGATATCCGGAAGAAGTTGCAGCATCAGGAGGGATTCGCAGGGATGAATACCACCCAGCTAATTGAGATCGCAACCAAGGTTTTCATTAATAGAGATCAGGAGGTGCGCCGAGAGGCTGACCGGAAGATGCAGAAGAAGGCCGACCTTTTAGCGGCAGCCATTACTAATTCCACCCTTAACCGAGGTCGACCTCTAGCTAATGGGAAGCCAAAGTGGGACCCCGGACCACCAGTCAGGCCCCGAGATTCCTTCAATCAATCCCGGCCAAGGGGGGAGAATCCCAGACCAAGATTGGAGAGGGACCAGTGTGCCTATTGTAAGGAAAGAGGGCACTGGAAAGATGAATGCCCCCAGAGGCGCCAGGGACTGAGAAGGGGACCAGGAGATCGAGGAAGCCGAGGCCGAGTTCGAGAGGGAAGATATGAGCCTCCTGAATCTGACATCATCGGGATAGCCGAGATGGCAGAATGGGACGAATAGGACAGACCGGGTTCCTACAAACTGGGCTCCCAGGAACCTATGGTCAAGCTAACTATAGGGAGCCGCTCAATTCCATTCATGATTGATACAGGAGCTGAACATTCTGTTGTGACGGAACGATTAGCGCCTGTGTCTGGAAAAACTGTCCGAGTGGTGGGTGCCACGGGGGTGCAGAACCGGAGGCCTTTCCTGACAACCCGTAGATGCCAATTAGGCTCACACATAGTCACTCATGAATTCCTGTATATGCCAGACTGTCCAATCCCTTTGTTAGGTCGAGACCTGCTGTCCAAGCTTAGGGCCCAAATTTCTTTTGACTCTGATGGCCAGACTTCAGTCTCCTTTCGGCCCCCGACCTCCAGCCCTAAGGGTATATTGAGTTTCTGCTGCCCTCTTGAAGAAGAATGGCGGCTGCATCAGTCACATGGCCAAGTTGACCTACCCCCCTGGTAGATAGCTTTCAGGTCAGAGGGGTATGGGCAGAAGATAATCCCCCAGGGTTGGCCCGAAATATTCCTCCTGTACATGTAGACTTACTTCCAAGTGCCCGGCCAATCCATCTTCGTCAATACCCAATTCCCAGAAAGGCTCTGGAAGGGATTCAAGCACATTTGAATCGTCTGTTATCCCATGGAATTATTCGTCCTTGCCAGTCTCCATGGAATACGCCACTATTGCCAGTTCAGAAGCCAGGGACTGAGGACTACCGGCCAGTCCAAGACTTACGAGTGGTTAACAAATCCACTATCTCATTACACCCTGTAGTGCCTAATCCATATGTCCTGCTAGGATTGATACCTTCTGGAGCTACCCATTTCACGACATTAGACCTAAAAGATGCCTTCTTTTGTATTCGGGTGGCCCCAGCCAGTCAATTGCTTTTTGCCTTTCAATGGGAAAACCCAGTAACAGGAAGGAAGCTTCAGTATACATGGACCCGCCTGCCACAGGGGTTCAAGAATTCCCCCACCATTTTGGGGACAGCCCTAGGGCAAGACCTTAAGACTTTTAAATCTGAGCCTTCCAGGCGAGTTTTACTCCAGTATGTAGATGACCTCCTGATTGCAGCAGTGACTCAGGAAGAGTGTTTTGAGGCTACTAGAGAATTGCTGGAGCTACTCTTGGATGCAGGCTATAAGGTCTCACGCTCAAAGGCCCAACTTTGTCAGTCAGAAGTGAAGTATCTGGGCTTTTGCATTTCCCAGGGAAGTCGGAGACTGGATGCTAGTAGGAAGCAAGCAGTTGCTGCAATTCCCCAACCCAAGTCCAGAAGAGAAGTTAGGGAATTTCTGGGAGCAGCTGGATTTTGCAGAATTTGGATTCCAAATTTTGCATTGATGGCGAAACCCCTTTACCAAGCCACAAAGGGGGGTGAAAAGGAACCATTTGAATGGGGACCTACTGCTCAACAATCCTTCATTGCCATAAAGAAAGCCCTACTCCAAGCCCCTGCGTTAGGCCTTCCTGATGTGGAGAAACCTTTCTCATTGTATGTCCACGAGCGACAGGGGGTTGCTCTGGGTGTGCTGACCCAGATGATGGGATCCTGGCAGAGGCCTGTTGCATACCTGTCTAAACAGCTGGATGGAGTGGCTAAAGGATGGCCAGCCTGCATGAGGGCCATTGCAGCAACAGCCTTACTGGTCCAGGAAGCTGATAAGTTGACCTTGGGGCAAGAACTGGTTGTTAAAGTCCCCCATGCAGTTCTCACCCTCATGGAGTATAAGGGCAATCACTGGTTTACAAATAACCGTATGGTTAAGTACCAAGCCAGCTTGTGTGAGAATCCACGGATACACCTGGAAACAGTGGCTACATTCAATCCTGCTACTCTTTTGCCAGCATCTGAGGGACCACCGGATCATGACTGTATCCAAACTATGGATGAAGTGTACTCCAGTCGACCAGATCTTAAAGATGTTCCATGGAGGGACCCAGATGTAATTTATTTTACAGATGGAAGCAGTTATGTGGAGAACTCCAAGCGACTGGCAGGCTATGCTGTGGTGACAGAGGACAAGGTGATAGAAGCAAGAGCCCTGCCCCAAGGAACTTCAGCCCAGAAAGCAGAACTTGTGGCCCTCATACGAGCTCTGGAGTTAGCAGCAGGACTGGTAACCAACATTTATACTGATTCCAAATATGCCTTCACAACCCTACATGCTCATGGAGCTTTGTATAAGGAAAAGGGACTCATAAATGCTGCAGGCCAACCTGTTAAGTATGGACCTGAAATACTTCAGCTGCTAGAGGCTGTGTGGGCCCCTAAGAAGGTAGCTGTCATTCACTGCAGGGGACACCAAAGAATAGATACTCCAGTGGCCCGAGGGAACCGCCATGCTGATCGGGTGGCCAAGGAAGCTGCTCGAGGACCCCCAGCAAGTACTGTGACCCCCCTGTTCCAAATCCGACTGCAAGAATGGACACCTATATATACCCAAGTGGAAGAGAAATGGGCTCAAGAAGAAGGTGCAGTAAGGAGACCTGATGGCTGGTTACATCTCCCTGATACCAGAGTTCTGGTGCCACGCCACCTAGCTTGGCCTGTAGTGTCTCAAGCTCATGACCTATCACACTTAGGGAAAACAGCACTAGCCCGCCTACTCAATCGAGTAGTGGTGCTGGAAGGATTGGATAGTCTGGTTGCCACTGCCTCTGCCCGATGTACTCTCTGTGCCCAGAATAATGCTCGTCAGGGACCCCGTATTCCACCAGGAGTTCAGTCTAGAGGACTAACACCCTTTGAGTCCCTAGTTATAGACTTCACAGAAATGCCCAGGAGCGGTAGGCTCCGATATCTCTTAGTTATGGTCTGTACCTTTTCTGGGTGGGTGGAAGCATATCCTACAGTCACTGAGAAAGCCACAGAAGTAGCTCGAGCCCTCCTTAGGGATGTCATCCCCAGGTATGGACTGCCCCTTGCCATAGGTTCAGATAATGGTCCAGCCTTTGTTGAAGCCACACTTCAGGCCCTGTCCCGCGCATTGCGCATTACCTGGAAATTGCATTGTGCCTATCGTCCCCAGAGTTCAGGGCAGGTTGAGCGGGCAAACAGAACCTTGAAAAATAGCCTAGCAAAGATTTGTCAGGAAACCCAATTGAAATGGCCACAGGCATTGCCACTAGCCCTCTTCCGCCTCCGATGCACCCCAACTAAAGGAACAGCCCTTTCTCCCTTTGAAATTGTGTATGGGAAGCCCCCAGCCATTTTACAGGGAATTAAGGGAGACATAGGGATTTTAGGGTCTGCCCAGGTGCAGGAGCAGGTAGCCCTCTTGGGAAAGATAATTTCTGAGCTTCAGTCTTATGTGAGAGAAATAAACCCTGTCCCCTTCCAGGCTCAGGTACATTCCTTCCTGCCAGGGGATAGAGTTTGGGTGAAAGACTGGAGGCTCCAGCCTTTGGGGCCCCGATGGAAAGGACCTTTTACTGTTTTGCTTTCTACCCCTGCAGCTGTGAAGGTCGCAGGGATAACTCCATGGGTCCATTGGTCTCGAATTAAGTCTGCTGACCAGACTGAGCCCAGCACGGATCAGACGGAGCCTAGACAGTGGAGAGCAGAAAGTGATCCAGCGGAGCCATTGAAGTTGCGCCTGACCCGAACCAAAGAATCTACTAGCTGAAAAGAAGGGTCAACTGCATACTGCAGGAGCTGCTGAACTTCGGCTTCATACTGAGACTCTTTCTTGCCCTGATTCTGGCTTTCCTGGAATTTGAAAGCTTGATCCTTGTCAGTTGAGGGTCTATCCCAACTGGTATAAGAACTCAAAGACTGAGAACACTATATGAGAGTAATCTGTGATTAGCACAGACTGTTGAAATATTATTGCTTAATTAGTTTGCTGTATTTGTTTTAGATTAGGAAGAAAGAAAATGTTAGTAGTTTGGATGCTTTTGTTGTTTTCTACTCCTTGCCTCCTTGTTCCTAATACCCCAACTCGCTCTAACCTTTGGTTACACTCTGTCCAGGAACTAATTAGCCAGGCAAAGATTACTTCCCCTTGTATTGTGTGTTCCCGATTTTCTCCTTATACTACAGATGTCCCAGCTGTACCTGTCCCTGTGCAACTCCCAGCTCTTATACCTCCCTACTTTTCGAGTTCAGGCCCTTGGAGCCAGGATTATACTTGGTGGTCCTTTTATAATGCTACTTCCCCCTCTGACTCTTCTCTAAGGCCAGTCTTTACGTCTCCCTATCCAGCTTCTGGAGTGTTTTGTTTAACAAGAGACATCTCAACTGTTCTTCCCATTCCCTGTAACTATACTAATGTTCTCCCAGAGAAGGAGGAACCTGTGTGGGTAGTTTCTCCAGGTACTCCTATGTGCCCTATTACCATACCTGTAGATTATGACCAGGGTGATTACCTGGCTCCTAACTATACTACTGAGAAAACTATAGTGTCCCATCCCATTTTCTACTTTCATAAGTCCCCGGGGTATGAAGGGGTTGCATCATATGAGCGGTCTGTTACAATTGGGGATTGGCACCTATGGTGTACAAAATCTCCATTTCTTCTTCGTTCCCCCTGGGATAGGGGCTCGCATTATGGGCATCCTAATCTCCATCCTGTGCCTACATTTATTGGGAACTTTCGTCGCCCTCTCCTTGGTCATTACTGGCTCTGTGATAATGTCCTCCACATGATTCTTCCCCCCACATATGATTTTTGTGTATTGGTAACCTTGAATTATTTTCCTAAAGTTATTCCTCTTAAGCCACTATCCCCGCACCGCTCTAAGCGAGAGGCTTTGTCCTTACCCTCCTCCGTTGCCACAGAGGATGAGGCGATTGAATTAGCCCTCCAGTATATTAATTCTACTTATCCTCTGACTAAAAAGAGACTTGTAGCCCTTTCTGCCACGGCCTGGATTCCAATTGGAGGCCCGGTAGCGGGTATTACTGAACTAGGTATGGCTACTCGGAGACTTCAGTCCCTACTCCATGTTTTAGTTCATGAGCTGAACGTGGTAGTCAATGCATTGCAGGATCAAATTAATGAATTAAGTATAGTTTCTCGGTATAACCGTATGGGTCTTGATTATCTCTTTGCAGCTCAGGGTGGCCTCTGCACAGTGCTAAATTCTTCAGAGTGCTGTACTATTGTCATAAATAGGACGCATGTAGTTAGGCATGCTATGGATAAAGTCCTACAGTTGGCCAGCCTTAATGTGGAGGATTACCGAGGAGGATTAGACCTTACCTCCTGGTGGTGGTCATTGACCTCCTGGATACGTCCCTTGTTCATTTCCCTAATAGTCTTAGTTTTAGCAGGGTTTTTGTTTTGTTTCCTGGCCTCATGTGCTTCGGCAGTATGCCGTCGAACCTTAACAAGTAGGGTAATGGTGATTCACAAGTCTATTCCTAATTAGGATCACTATAATCTCCAGAGTTTGAGTTGTGAGACTTATCTCTGCATAAGCTGATTTTAGTCTCAAAGGGGGGAATGAAGCAGCCATGGGCATAATCATATATAAGAAATCATATGAAGGGTTAATTCTGTTAAAAGCTTGAAGTTAGAATTCTAACTTTTTACCTTGCAAGCAGAGCAAAGGAATGCCAGATGGTTCATATTATTTGAAAGTCTTGGCCGAGCTAAGGTTAGGAAAGGTCAGTGAGAAATGAAACTCTGTCCCTTGTGAATTGCCAATGCTAGCTGGCACAGCTGTAAACTATTATGAATGAACAAAGCATGAGCCAGACATGCCGTAGTTTTAAAAGAATTAGTTTAATGCTAGTTAGATTCTAAATAATTCTAGATATTCCTGATGTTTAGATACAGTGGTGGAAATAAGTATTTGATCCCTTGCTGATTTTGTAAGTTTGCCCACTGACAAAGACATGAGCAGCCCATAATTGAAGGGTAGGTTATTGGTAACAGTGAGAGATAGCACATCACAAATTAAATCCGGAAAATCACATTGTGGAAAGTATATGAATTTATTTGCATTCTGCAGAGGGAAATAAGTATTTGATCCCCCACCAACCAGTAAGAGATCTGGCCCCTACAGACCAGGTAGATGCTCCAAATCAACTCGTTACCTGCATGACAGACAGCTGTCGGCAATGGTCACCTGTATGAAAGACACCTGTCCACAGACTCAGTGAATCAGTCAGACTCTAACCTCTACAAAATGGCCAAGAGCAAGGAGCTGTCTAAGGATGTCAGGGACAAGATCATACACCTGCACAAGGCTGGAATGGGCTACAAAACCATCAGTAAGACGCTGGGCGAGAAGGAGACAACTGTTGGTGCCATAGTAAGAAAATGGAAGAAGTACAAAATGACTGTCAATCGACAAAGATCTGGGGCTCCACGCAAAATCTCACCTCGTGGGGTATCCTTGATCATGAGGAAGGTTAGAAATCAGCCTACAACTACAAGGGGGGAACTTGTCAATGATCTCAAGGCAGCTGGGACTACTGTCACCACGAAAACCATTGGTAACACATTACGACATAACGGATTGCAATCCTGCAGTGCCCGCAAGGTCCCCCTGCTCCGGAAGGCACATGTGACGGCCCGTCTGAAGTTTGCCAGTGAACACATGGATGATGCCGAGAGTGATTGGGAGAAGGTGCTGTGGTCAGATGAGACAAAAATTGAGCTCTTTGGCATGAACTCAACTCGCCGTGTTTGGAGGAAGAGAAATGCTGCCTATGACCCAAAGAACACCGTCCCCACTGTCAAGCATGGAGGTGGAAATGTTATGTTTTGGGGGTGTTTCTCTGCTAAGGGCACAGGACTACTTCACCGCATCAATGGGAGAATGGATGGGGCCATGTACCGTACAATTCTGAGTGACAACCTCCTTCCCTCCGCCAGGGCCTTAAAAATGGGTCGTGGCTGGGTCTTCCAGCACGACAATGACCCAAAACATACAGCCAAGGCAACAAAGGAGTGGCTCAGGAAGAAGCACATTAGGGTCATGGAGTGGCCTAGCCAGTCACCAGACCTTAATCCCATTGAAAACTTATGGAGGGAGCTGAAGCTGCGAGTTGCCAAGCGACAGCCCAGAACTCTTAATGATTTAGAGATGATCTGCAAAGAGGAGTGGACCAAAATTCCTCCTGACATGTGTGCAAACCTCATCATCAACTACAGAAGACGTCTGACCGCTGTGCTTGCCAACAAGGGTTTTGCCACCAAGTATTAGGTCTTGTTTGCCAGAGGGATTAAATACTTATTTCCCTCTGCAGAATGCAAATAAATTCATATACTTTCCACAATGTGATTTTCCGGATTTAATTTGTGATGTGCTATCTCTCACTGTTACCAATAACCTACCCTTCAATTATGGGCTGCTCATGTCTTTGTCAGTGGGCAAACTTACAAAATCAGCAAGGGATCAAATACTTATTTCCCCCACTGTATATCTTATAAGGAATACTGATTATGCTTATTTTAGAATATGTGTATTCTGTGTAGTTAATATGTAGAATATCTGTTAAATTCTGTATTACTCTTTGTCTGCTGTTTAAGACTGCAGTTGAGGAGATCAACATGTGGTTTGACTTAGCCATAGTTCTGGCTGGTTCAATGTATAAGCTGATAGGTGAAAAAGGTCAGGACTAGTCAGCTCTCTTCTCCTTGATTAATTATAGCTAAGTGTAGGACTGGCCTCCTGGAAGTAATAACCTGATATGTATGCTATTAAGTAAGATTGGCTTTTGACCCCTTTAATGAATGCCAGAGTTTAGTTAGCAGTTAGTACTAGGAATATGAGAAATCAATCATAATAACATGTAAGAGACTGGAGACCAAATGTCTGGCTTGAGGGGCCCCAGGTCAGAGGTCAGTTTAGGATGTCTGGAACCTATGTAACTGATATTTCAAAAGTAATGATTGGTTGAGGCAAGGTAGCCAATCTAATTCCTTAACCAATTGGGAGTAAAGGGGGCTAGGCTAGGAGGAGGGCTTAGGACCCTATTTAAGTAGGAGCAGAAGCAGTTTACGTCAGAAGGAGCTCAGAAGAAAGAGAAGGACAGAAGGAACAGATAGAAGAAGGAGAAGACACAGAGAGCTGAGACAGAAGCCACATGACACAGAAAGAGCTGAGAGAAAGAGAAGGGAGCTAGAACTGATGTCTTGCTTTGTTTGCTGGCAAATAAAGAAGATTTTTCTCTCATACTGGTGTGTGCTGTCTGACTCCTGAAGCATCACAAATTCATGCATTCATTCCTGCAACATTACTATTTGTCAACAGAAGGGAGGGGTGTAGGGAGATTCAGACACTTATTAAAGTTTATGGCCCATTACTAGGGCTAAGCAAGCCTGTCTATGATCTGTGGGAAAACCAGGACACAAACTAGCTAATTGCCCTACTAGATCAACAAAAGGGAATGTTACACAAAACTGACTGATCTAAAAAAAACTAAACAGCTCTATACAGTACCTTATTGTACCAGGATGAGGTTGACAGAAATCCAGGACAGGCCAAAAAGTCTCCTTCCTGGAATGGGTAATTTGCCAGCTCTGTTACTGTACATCAAAGGCTGTTTTTTTTGTGTGTGTGTGTGTGCCATGTTCCTAGCACACCCTTGTTATGTTTTCCTTGTTAAATTCAGGAGGGAGGGGGAGAGAGAGAGAGAGAGAGAGAGAGCGAGCGAGCTACTCTTCTTGGTTTTAAATTTACATCCCAAAGCAGTATAGGAGTTATACTCTTAGGTTCTACCATTGTAATTAGTGTTTCAGGCAGGGGCGTAGCCAGACACCCAATTTTGGGTGGGCCTGGGCCCAAGATGGGTGGGCAGAAGAACCCCAACCCACCCCATCCCATAGGTGATTTGGTCTCTCCTCTCGCCTGCATGCCATATGGTCTCTCAAATATTCCCCCTCTTCTGCACACCTTTTAAATTTCAGATTTTCACCGGCAGTGAGGAGCAACTAATACACACTACTCATGTAGGCCCCACATCCTTCCCACTGATGTAGCTTCCTGTTTCCGCATAGGCAGGAATACGTCAGAGGGAAGGCTGTGGGGCCAGTGTAAGCAGTATGTGTCAGTTGCTGCTTCCTGCAAGCGAAGATCTGCTATTTATAAGGTATGCAGGAGGGACAGTTGTTGGGAGTTTTCAGCTTGGGAATCTCTGCCGGCCACAACATAGGTGTGCTGCTACTGGTGGGCCTGGGCCCACCCAAGCCCACCCTTGGCTACGCCACTGGTTTCAGGTCCCCTCATTTATCAGGATGAGGATGGCAGAAATCCAGAACCGGCCTAAAAACTCTCTCCTGTACCCAGATAATTTGGAAGCTCTGAATTTGAGGTGCCTAAACCTGCTTCACAGATTTCTAAATATGTGACCTTAAGCTATATTTCTAACCCATCTGCTTCCAAGACTCCAACTCCTGGTATTCCACTCCAGGTTACCCCTACTTTTGCTTTATTATTTCTCACTTCCAAGACTCCAGCTCCTGGTGTTCCTGTTTAGGGGCTTACAGGTAGTTTTGCTTCAGTGCAGTGGGGCTGGGAGTGAAGGGTGATTGTACCTGATGCAACATTATACTACTGATTCCCAGGTAAGAGCCAGGGGGATTAGATGCCTCTTTGGTAGGGGGTGGGTAGTGATACTTTGCCTAATGTTGTTGCCAGGGAAGGAGGTCAATGGAGGTAGGAATGTGGGTTGTTATTGAGGATTCAAGTTGTGATCAGGGTGTAGGAGTGGCGGCTGGATCTGGCCTGCATCGGTGCCGGATCAGAACTGACAGGACTACCTCAAGACCTGTGCATATTTAATCAAGGACGTTGGCTTCTTTATACCACATTCCAGATCTGAACTTTTACAGAACCTTTACACTCTCTTGTACTGTGCCTTAACTACAAACTGTCAGCTCCTGCTTGCAAGATACCAAAGTTGCTGGAATAACTGTTTGAGACAGGATGCAGGTGCAGTAGATAACCGCTTGTAACAATTAGTAGCCAAGGCTTGCACACAAAACCAGCCTGCACATAGACGCTACATGAATAGAAGATAGTCTGGGAGTGTAGCCACGCCCACCCTGCATCTCTGAGCCTTATCAACTCTGTGAAAGAAGCATTGTGTGATTATGTGTGTGTGTGCTAAAACAGGGCGATAAGTTTCGTTTTCTTTGCCAGTATCATTTCAGTGTTATGACGTGTGTATGTACTGTAAGAACTACAAAACTACAAATGTTTACTGCGCATACCAACTGTGATGTATAAGGGGCCTAATGCGCAGGCCCATAGGGGAGGTATAAATGTAAGTGTCAGCTGATTTCTGACACACAGTATCCTGAGACTGAACTCAGTGCTGTACATTGCTAGCAATAAAAGCTGTCTTGCCTTTGGAACCAGTGGCCTCTTGTTTCCTGATTTACCAGCTGATAATTCTGTTACAAGGGGAGTTGGGGAGGGTTGTAACAAAGCTACTTTTTGTTGGTTTGGACAGCAACTACAACCATTGCTTAATTAACAAAAATGTCTCAAAACAAAAAAAAAAAAACTCAATGAAAAAAAGCTGCAACGCAACACCCTATTAGTTAACTTGCTTTGCTGGGTTATAATTTTGTCTTCCAGATTTACCTCTATGACGACCCACTGATTAAGGCAGATCTTGGCTAAGACTTTACTGATTGACTTTCTTGTTCTGCCTATTGATCAACTGTCATTGAGATAGTCAGTTTATTGTTAAGGACTTTTGGTGGAAATTTGTTTTGTCTATAAGAGCCCAAGATGGACAAACTTTCTTACACAACAGTACTTATTAAATTTAATAGAAGGCCAAAGGAGGCTTTGTTTACTGAACCTTCCGGAGAAGTGATAGATGGATCACATTGCATTGCATATGTTCTTAATGTCATAGTGTGACATTAAGAACATAAGAACACAAGCATTGCCATACTGGGACAGACCAAAGGTCCATCAAGCCCAGTATCCTGTTTCCAACAGTAGCCAATCCAGGTCACCAGTACCTGGCAAGATCCCAGAACATCAAAACAGATTTTATGCTGCTTATCCTAGAATATGTAGTGGACTTTCCCAAGTCCATCTTAATAGTGGCTTATAGACTTTTAGGAAATTACCCAAACCTTTTTAAACCCTGCTAAGCTAACTGCTTTTACCACATTCAGTGGTAGCAAATTGCAGAGTTTCATTACTTGAGTGAAAAATTATTTTCTCTGGTTCGTTTTAAGTTTAATGCTTAGTAGCTTCTTTGCATGCCCCCTAGTCCTACTATTTTTGGAAAGAGTAAACAAGTGATTCACGTTTACTTGATCCATGTCACTCAGTATTGTATAGATCTCACTCATATCTTCCTTCAGCCATCTCTTCTCCAAGCTGAAGAGCCCTGATAGGGAAGTCGTCCCATCCCCTTTATTATTTTCATTGCCGTTCTCTGTAACTTTTCTACATAAGTACATAAGTATTGCCATACTGGGACAGACCAAAGGTCCATCAAGCCCAGCAAACTGTTTCCAACAGTGGCCAATCCAGGTCACAAATACCTGGCAAGATTCCCAAAAAAGTACAAAACATTTTATGCAGCTTATTCCAGAAATATTTTCCCCAAGTCAAATTTAATAATGGTCTATGGACTTTTCCTTTAGGAAGCATTGCAAGCCTTTTTTAAACTCTGCTAAGCTAACCACCTTTACCACATTTTCGGGCAATGAATTCCAGAATTGAATTACACATAGAGTGAAGAAAACTTTTCTCTGATTCATATTAAATTTACTATTTTGTAGCTTCATCGCATGCCCCCTAGTCCTAGTATTTTTGGAAAGCATAAACAGATGCTTCACGTCTACCCGTTCCACTCCAGTCATTATTTTATAGACCTCTATCATATCTCCCCTCAGCCGTCTTTTCTCCAAGCTGAAGAGCCCTAGCCGCTTTAGCCTTTCCTCATAGGGAAGTCGTCCCATCCCCTTTATCATTTTTGTTGCCCTTCTCTGCACCTTTTCTAATTCCACTATATCTTTTTTGAGATGCGGCGACTAGAATTGATCACAATATTCGAGGTGCGGTCGTACCATGGAGCGATACAAAGGCATTATAACGTCCCCATTTTTCTAATTCTACTATATCTTTTTTGAGATGTGGTGACCAGAACTGAGCAGGGTATTCGAGGTGCGGTCGCACAGTGGAGCGATACAAAGGCATTATAACATTCTCAATTTTATTTTATATTCCTTAATTCCTAACATTCTTAGTTGCTGCTGCACACTGAGCAGAGGGTTTTAACATATCATCAGCGATGACACCTGGATCCTTTTCCTGGGTTGTGAATCCTGATGTAGATCCTTGCATCATGTAACTGTGGTTTGGGTTCCTCTTTCCCACATACATCACTTTGCACTTGCTCATATTAAAAATCATCTGCCATTTGGATGCTCAGTCTCCTAGTCTCATATGGTCTTCTTGCAATATTTCACAATCCTCTTGCAATTTAACAACTTTGAATAAAGCGAATGCTACATACCTGTAGAAGGTATTCTCCAAGGACAGCAGGCTGATTGTTCTCACTGATGGGTGAGGTCCACGGCAGCCCCTCCAATCGGAAACTTCACTAGCAAAGGCCTTTGCTAGCTCTCGTGCGCCCATGCGCACCGCGCATGCGCAGCCATCTTCCCGCCCGAACTGGCTCGTGTTCATCAGTCCCGTAAGTAGCAAGACAAAGACAAGGGAAGACACAACTCCAAAGGGGAGGCGGGCGGGTTTGTGAGAACAATCAGCCTGCTGTCCTCGGAGAATACCTTCTACAGGTATGTAGCATTCGCTTTCTCCGAGGACAAGCAGGCTGCTTGTTCTCACTGATGGGGTATCCCTAGCCCCCAGGCTCACTCAAAACAACAAACATGGTCAATTGGGCCTCGCAACGGCGAGGACATAACTTAGATTGACCTAAAAACTTATCCAACTAACAGAGAGTGTAGCCTGGAACAGAATAAAACATGGGCCTAGGGGGGTGGAGTTGGATTCTAAACCCCGAACAGATTCTGAAGCACTGACTGCCCGAACCGACTGTCGCATCGGGTATCCTGCTGCAGGCAGTAATGAGATGTGAATGTGTGGACAGATGACCACGTCGCAGCTTTGCAGATCTCTTCAATAGTGGCTGACTTCAAGTGGGCCACTGACATGTGAGCCATGACATGACCCTCAAGCCTGGGCGTAAGTGAAGGAAATGCAATCTGCTAGCCAATTGGATATGGTGCGTTTCCCCACAGCCACTCCCCTCCTGTTGGGATCAAAAGAAATTGGGCGGACTGTCTGTTGGGCTGTGTCCGCTCCAGATAGAAGGTCAATGCTCTTTTGCAGTCCAATGTGTGCAGCTGACGTTCAGCAGGGCAGGAATGAGTACGGGGAAAAAATGTTGGCAAGACAATTGACTGGTTCAGATGGAACTCCGACACTACCTTCGGCAAGAACTTAGGGTGAGTGCAGAGGACTACTCTATTATGATGAAATTTGGTGTAAGGGGCCTGGGCTACCAAGGCCTGAAGCTCACTGACTCTACGAGCTGAAGTAACTGCCACCAAGAAAATGACCTTCCAGGTCAAGTACTTCAGATGGCAGGAGTTCAGTGGCTCAAAAGGAGATTTCATCAGCTGGGTGAGAACGACATTGAGATCCCATGACACTGTAGGAGGTTTGACGGGGGGCTTTGACAAAAGCAAACCTCTCATGAAGCGAACAACTAAAGGCTGTCCTGAGATCGGCTTACCTTCCACACGGTAATGGTATGCACTGATTGAGCTAAGGTGAACCCTTACAGAGTTGGTCTTGAGACCAGACTCAGACAAGTGCAGAAGGTAGTCAAGCAGGGTCTGTGTAGGACAAGAGCGAGGATCTAGGGCCTTGCTGTCACACCAGACGGCAAACCTCCTCCATAAAAAAAAGTAACTCCTCTTAGTGGAATCTTTCCTGGAAGCAAGCAAGACACGGGAGACACCCTCTGACAGACCCAAAGAGGCAAAGTCTATGCTCTCAACATCCAGGCCGTGAGAGCCAGAGACTGGAGGTTGGGATGCAGAAGCGCCCCTTCGTCCTGTGTGATGAGGGTCTGAAAACACTCCAATCTCCACGGTTCTTCGGAGGACAACTCCAGAAGAAGAGAGAACCAGATCTGACGCGGCCAAAAGGGAGCAATCAGAATCATGGTGCCCCGGTCTTGCTTGAGTTTCAACAAAGTCTTCCCCACCAGAGGTATGGGAGGATAAGCATACAGCAGGCCTTCCCCCCAATCCAGGAGGAAGGCATCTGATGCCAGTCGACCGTGGGCCTGAAGTCTGGAACAGAACTGAGGGACCTTGTGGTTGGCTCGAGATGCGAAGAGATCTACCAAGGGGGTGCCCCACACTTGCAAGATCTGGCGCACTACTGCGGAATTGAGCGACCACTCGTGAGGTTGCATAATCCTGCTCAACCTGTCGGCCAGACTGTTGTTTACGCCTGCCAGATATGTGGCTTGGAGCCACATGCCGTAACGGCGAGCCCAGAGCCACATGCTGATGGCTTCCTGACACAGGGGGCGAGATCCGGTGCCCCCCTGCTTGTTGATGTAATACATGGCAACCTGGTTGTCTGTCTGAATTTGGATAATTTGGTGGGACAGCCGATCTCTGAAAGCCTTCAGAGCGTTCCAGACCGCTCGTAACTTCAGGAGATTGATCTGCAGATCGCGTTCCTGGAGGGACCAGCTTCCTTGGGTGTGAAGCCCATCGACATGAGCTCTCCACCCCAGGAGAGACGCATCCGTAGTCAGCACCTTTTGTGGCTGAGGAATTTGGAAGGGGCTTCCCAGAGTCAAATTGGCCCAAATCGTCCACCAGTACAGGGATTTGAGAAAACGTGGACAGATGGATCACGTCCTCTAGATCCCCAGCAGCCTGAAACCACTGGGAAGCTAGGGTCCATTGAGCAGATCGCATGTGAAGATGAGCCATGGGAGTCACATGGACTGTGGAGGCCATGTGGCCAAGCAATCTCAACATCTGCTGAGCTGTGATCTGCTGGGACGCTCGTACCCGGGAGACGAGGGACAGCAGATTGCTGGCCCTCGTCTCCGGGAGATAGGCACGAGCCGTCCAAGAATCCAGCAAGATAAGGGAACACGTGCACTCCGAGCCTGCGAAGCGCTGCTGCTACCACAGCTAGGCACTTCGTGAACACTCTTGGCGCAGAGGCGGGCCTAAGGGTAGCACACAGTACTGGAAGTGACGTGATCCCAGACGAAATCGAAGATACTGTCTGTGAGCTGGCAGTATCGTGATATGTGTATAAGCATCCTTTAAGTCCAGAGAGCATAGCCAATCATTTTTCTGAATCATGGGAAGAAGGGTGCCCAGGGAAAGCATCCTGAACTTTTCCTTGACCAGATATTTGTTCAGGGCCCTTAGGTCTAGGATGGGACGCATCCCCCCTGTTTTCTTTTCCACAAGGAAGTACCTGGAATAGAATCCCAGCCCTTCTTGCCCCGGTGGCATGGGCTCGACCGCATTGGCGCTGAGAAGGACGGAGAGTTCCTCTGCAAGTACCTACTTGTGCTGGAAGCTGAAGGACTGAGCTCCCGGTGGACAATTTGGAGGCTTCGAGGCCAAATTGAGGGTGTATCCTTGTCGGACTATTTGGAGAACCCACTGGTCGGAGGTTATGAGAGGCCACCTTTGGTGAAAAACTTTCAACCTCCCCCCGACCGGCAGATTGCCCGGCACGGACACCTTGACATTGGCTATGCTCTTCTGGAGCCAGTCAAAAGCTCGCCCCCTGCTTTTGCTGGGGAGCTGTGGGGCCTTGCTGAGGCGCACGCTGCTGACGAGAGCGAGCGCGCTGGGGCTTAGCCTTGGCCGCAGGCTGTCGAGAGGGAGGATTGTACCTACGCTTACCAGAAGAGAAGGGAACAGTCCTCCTTCCCCCATAAAAACGTCTACCAGAAGAGGTAGATGCTGAAGGCTGCCGGCGGGAGAATTTGTCGAAAGCGTTATCCCACTGGTGGAGCTGCTCTACCACCTGTTCGACTTTTTCTCCAAAAATGTTGTCCACTTGGCAAGGGGAGTCAGCAATCCGCTGCTGGATTCTATTCTCCAGGTCGGAGGCACGCAGCCATGAGAGTCTGCGCATCACCACACCTTGAGCAGCGGCCCTGGACGCAACATCAAAGGTATCATATACCCCTCTGGCCAGGAATTTTCTGCACGCCTTCAGCTGCCTGACCACCTCCTGAAACGGCTTGGCTTGCTCAGAAGGGAGCTTGTCCACCAAGCCCGCCAACTGCCGCACATTGTCCCGCATGTGGATGCTCGTGTAGAGCTGGTAGGACTGAATCTTGGCCACGAGCATAGAAGAATGGTAGGCCTTCCTCCCAAAGGAGTCTAAGGTTCTAGAGTCCTTGCCCGGGGGCGCCGAAGCATGCTCCCTAGAACTCTTAGCCTTCTTTAGGGCCAGATCCACCACACCAGAGTCATGAGGCAACTGAGTGCGCATCAGCTCTGGGTCCCCATGGATCTGATACTGGGATTCGATCTTATTGGGAATGTGGGGATTAGTTAGAGGCTTGGTCCAGTTCACCAGCAATGTCTTTTTTAGGACATGATGCATGGGTACTGTGGACGCTTCCTTAGGTGGAGAAGGATAGTCCAAGAGCTCAAACATCTCAGCCCTGGGCTCATCCTCCACGACCACCGGGAAGGGGATGGCCGTAGACATCTCCCGGACAAAGGCCGTGAAAGACAGACTCTCGGGAGGGGAAAGCTGCCTTTCAGGGGAGGGAGTGGGATCAGAAGGAAGGCCATCAGACTCCTCGTCAGAGAAATATCTGATGTCCTCCTCCTCCTCCCACGAGGCCTCACCATCGGTATCAGACACAAGTTCATGAACCTGCATCTGAAGCCGTGCCCGACTCGACTCCGTGGAAACACGGCCACGGTGGGAGCGCCGAGAGGTAGACTCCCTCGCCAGCACCGGCGAAGCTCCCTCCACCGACGTCGTCGGGGAGTCTTCCTGGGAGGCGGCCGCAGATGTCGGAGACCTCTCCCCGGGCAAAGGGCCAGCCGGCGCCTCACTCGACGGTACCGGTGGCGCAAGCACCTCCCGGTACCGGAGGAGAAGGGCGCAACAGCTCTCCCAGAATCTCTGGAAGAACGGCCCGGAGACTCTCGTGCAGAGCGGCTGTGGAGAAAGACTGGGAAGCCGATGCAGGCGTCGAGGTCAGAGTCTGTTCCGGGCGTGGAGGCGGTTCTGGGCTGTCCAAGGTGGAGCGCATTGACACCTCCTGAGCGATCCTTCTGGTGCCGATGCCTACTGGGTGCCGACTCCCTCGGCGACCCAGAGCTCTCGGTACCGAGGCGGGAAGGAGACCGGTGTTGATGCTTCTTTGATTTCTTCAAACGAAGCATGTCACCGGAGCTTCCCGGTACCGACGAGGAGGACGTAGAATCCAACCATCTCTTCCTCAGGGCCGAGGCCGAGGCTGAAGAAGGTCAGTCTCGGGGGGGCTGTACCGCAGGAGCCCTCAGGGCAGGAGGAGACCCACCCGAAGGCTCACCGCCACCAGCAGGGGAATGGACAGCCCTCACCTGCACTCCAGTCGAAGCACCACCGTCCGATGACATCAGCAACAGCGGAGGTCCTGGTACCACCGACGTCGACGCAGTCTTCCGATGTCTCGGTACCAACGATGCAGAGGGTCGAAGCCTCGATGCCGTCGATGCCGAGGTCGAAGATTTCGATGCTGTCGACGTCGATGCACTCGATGCGTCCTGTGCTGTTGTCGACGAAGAGCCCAAGAACAACACGTTCCACTGGGCCAATCTCGCTACCTGAGTTCTCTTTTGTAAAAGAGCACAAAGACTGCAGGCCTGCGGGCGGTGCCCAGCCCCCAGACACTGAAGACACGAAGCATGCCTATCAGTGAGCGAGATTACCCGGGCGCACTGGGTGCACTTTTTGAAGCCGCTGGGAGACTTCGATGACATGGGCGGAAAAATCATGCCGGCGAAATCAAAATTCGCGATGATGACGAAAGGCACCAAAAAATAAGGGAGAGAAAACCCGTACCGAGGCCAAAAAGGCCTAACCCGAAAGCGAAAGGAAACTTATGCTGGGGGAAAAGCTGGACACACGGGAAGGGACAAAGACCGAAGGTCTCTCTTTTTTTTTTTTAGCGAAATTGCGAAGACCCGCGAGGATCAACTTGAGGGGCACGAAACGGCGGCAAAACACGACCGTCCCGAGCGCGGACAAAAGAAGACTGACGAACACGAGCCGGTTCGGGCGGGAAGACGGCCGCGCATGCGCGGTGCGCATGGGCGCGCGAGAGCTAGCAAAGGCCTTTGCTAGTGAAGTTTCCGATTGGAGGGGCTGCCGTGGACGTCACCCATCAGTGAGAACAAGCAGCCTGCTTGTCCTCGGAGAACTTAGTTTCATCAGTAAATTTAGTGGTGGAGTGGCCTAGTGGTTAGAGTGGTGGACTTTGGTCCTGGGGAACTGGGTTCAATTCCCACTGCAGGCACAGGCAGCTCCTTGTGACTCTGGGCAAGTCACTTAACCCTCCATTGCCCCAGGTACAAATAAGTACCTAAGCTGCATTGAGCCTGCCAAGAGTGGGAAAGCGCGGGGTACAAATAAAAAAAAATGAATTACCTCGCTTGTTATTCCCATCTCTAGGTTATCTAATATAATAATTTGCTCCTCCAACGTTCCAATGAGGCTACCTGCGTTCGTAACCATCTCCTGATGTCACTCTCCCACAGTAGAAGCCTGCGTGCCTGAAGTCAGGAGATGTTACTGTGGTCACCTCAGTTTCGCTGTCATCGGACTCTGCATCGCTGCCACTCTCCTCCACAACCCCACGTCCCTCTCGCTTCCTACTCAGGTATCGGTGCCGGTCGTTCCATATTTACTTACCAAGTCAGGGTTACGGTGGCCGCCAGCAGCGGTAAAAGACGTGCAGCCTAGGCCCACATTCCTACCTCCATTGACCTCCTTCCCTGGCAACAACATTAGGCAAAGTATCACTACCCATCCCCTACCAAAGAGGCATCTAATCTCCCTGGCTCTTACCTGGGAATCAGTAGTATAATGTTGCATCAGGTAAAATCACCCTTTGCTCCCACCCCCACTGCATTGAAGCAAAATTACCTGTAAGCCCCTAAACAGGAACACCATGAGTTGGAGTCTTAGAAGCAGATGGGTTAGAAATATAGCTTAAAGTCACATATTTAGAAATCTCTGAAGCAGGTTTAGGCACCTCAAATCCAGAGCTTCAAAATTATCTGGGTACAGGAGAGAAATTTTAGGCCGGTTCTGGATTTCTGCCATCCTCATCCTGATAAATGAGGGGACCTGAAACACTAATTGCAATGGTAGAACCTAAGAGTATAACTCCCATACCGCTTTGGGATGTAAATTTAAAACCAAGAAGAGTAACTAAAATGTCTCTCTCTCTCTCTCTCCTGGAACTGGGTAACTTGGCAGCTCTGCTGATAGCAGGTCTCTGGTGCCCCCCTGCAGACTATCAGTTGGCACCCCGCCCCCCACTTCCCGTGGGGCCATTACTTGGCTTAAAGAACTTGATTGAGAAGATTCTTCTTCTCTTCTGCTCTGCCGAGCGAGTCCCGACTGGTGGCGTGGCCCGTGGACGGCAGGGGTGGATAAGGAGTGGACTAGCCAGTGCAGGAAAGACCAGGGCAGGGGCAGAAGCTTAGGCAGTGAGTCAGGCGGTCAGCTGGGAGCCTCAGCGCCTGGGACGGAGGAGTGAGCCAGACGGAGGAGGACACGAGACACGAGACGCTTAGGCAGTTAGGCTACTCACTTGCTGCAACCGCAAGGTGCACTGGCGCAAACGCAGGGTGCCGCAGGGGGAGGAGGCGTCGTCTCGTGACGTCGAGAGCGGAGGAGCCGCTGCCCAGGCTGGAAGGAGTCGAGCAGCGCCGCAGAGGTGTAAAGCACGCGCGCCGCCGCGTGCAGTGTTACGGCTGGAACTGGAAGCGGGAAGGTCGTCGAACAGCTGGGCAGGCCGCGGGAGCCGGCGCCCTTGAAGGCAGGTGCCCTCCTATGGTGCTTACCCCGCTTACCGGGTTGGACCGGCCCTGGCTGATAGTATAATAGTAATGGTGAATTTCTCACAAGGATTTAACAAGGAAAACATTATAACAAGGATTTCAGAATACTTTCCCCAGAACACACAGTGCTAGGAACATGGCAATCACACACACACAAAAAAAGCCTTTGATGTACGGTAACAGAGCTGGCAAATTACCCATTCCAGGAAGGAGACTTTTTGGCCTGTCCTGGATTTCTGTCAACCTCATCCTGGTGCAATAAGGTACTGTATAGAGCTGTTTGTTTTTTTAGATCAGTCAGTTTTGTGTAACATTCCCTTTTGTTGATCTAGTAGGGCAATTAGCTAGTTTGTGTCCTGGTTTTCCCACAGATCATAGACAGGCTTGCTTAGCCCTAGTAATGGGCCATAAACTTTAATAAGTGTCTGAATCTCCCCCCCCCCCCCCCCCCCCCCACTCCCTTCTGTTGACAAATCTCTCTTGTCTGTCCCCTTCTCCTCTACTGTTAATTCCAGACTCTGTTCCTTTTATCTCGCTGCACCTCAGCCTGGAATACACATCCCGAGCATGTACATCTAGCCCCGTCTTTGGCCGTTTTCATGTCCAAGCTAAAAGCCCAACTCTTTGATGCTGCTTTTGACTCCTAACCACTGCTCACTTGCCCTGTACCTTTTATCCTCTTTAATTCCCTTATTGTTCTGTCTGTTACCTGGCTTATTTAGATTGTGAGCTCTTTTTTTTATTTTATTTTTGTTACATTTGTACCCAGCGCTTTCCCACTCATGGCAGGCTCAATACAGGCATGCGGCTTACATGGGGCAATGGAGGGTTAAGTGACTTGCCCAGAGTCACAAGGAGCTGCCAGTGCCTGAAGTGGGAATCAAACTCAGTTCCTCAGTTCCCCAAGACCAAAGTCCACCACCCTAACCACTAGGCTACTACTCCACTCTGGGATGGTTTGGTACATATAATAACAGGAATGAATCTCATTCCTAAGCAAGGGTATGATCTCAGTTTCTATAAGGGACAACCCAGGTCCTGGCAAGGCTGGAGCAGATGCTTGAGCTGGGAATCAAATCCAGGATTTTTGATGTTAGTGCATATAACATATTGATATAATGTACAGAATAATTTATTTCCTCCCCCATTTTCCCAGTAAATAACCTGCCCCTCATATGATCTTTCTAATGAAAGCAAGTAAGTATAGTCACACTGGTGATCCCTTTCTTTACTTTCATTGGGCTGTCATAGATGAATAGCCATAACACCTCTTTCCAGTTTTGGTCCAGAATGCAGTTCCTCTCTTTTCCTATGTCATGGCCACTCCTCTTCCTGCTTGTGAGCTCTTTGTGCAGGGACTGTCTTTTTGTGTATGATGTACAGCGCTACATATGCCTTGTAGCACTATAGAAGTGTAAACCGCATTGAGCCTGCCATGAGTGAGAAAGCGTGGGGTACAAATGTAACAAAAAAAATAAAATAAAAAATAAATAAATAAGTAATAGTAGTAGTAGTAATTAACACAGAGCTATTTTCAGTGAAGGACCAGAATGAATGATAGGTGTTCAAGGGAAAAAGGGCAAATGATGAATATATGAGAAAAGTACCAAAGAAACAGAATTATGTGAAGGTGACCTTAGAGGTCAGAGTTGAAGAATACCAGATAAGTAAGAGAGAAAATATAAGGCATTAAGTGACTGGACAAAATTAAGCTTCAGTATTCTGCCTGAGTACATCTTGTACTAGAACAGAATCTGACAGCTTCCGAAGGAAAAACAGAGAGAGAGAGAGAGATTTTATTTTCCTTATACTAAATACACCACTAGCAAATAAATCTCTCTCTGAATACCATGGGGCATACAGAGAGGAAAAGACTTCAGATACTCGATAGCCACTGCAACTTTATTAGCAGTGGATATCGCACTGCTCATTGTTTTACTATTGAAATTACTTTTCTGATGTAAACCTCCTGGCGAGCATTGTCATGAGTCATAAAAACCTCTCAAACTGTATCTTTTTATAAATGTTTTTTAAAATGTTTTTTTTAGCAATGTGTTAAATATTTATATGCAGGGCTTTTCTGTGCTGGTACGCACCGGTACGGCGTACCGGCACCTTCCCCCCCCCCCCCCCCCCCCCCCCCGCCGAGTCCTGCACCCTTCCTCTCACTCCCCTACTTACTACTATGTTGGACTCGGCAGCACGAACGGTGCAGGCAGCGATTGAGAGAGGCTGCAGCGTCGGAGCTTCCCTCTGCGAGTCCCGCCTACTTTGTTTCAACTTCCTGTTTCTGCATAGGTGGGACTCGCAGAGGGAAGCTCCAATGCTGCCAGCCTCTCTCAATCGCTGCCTGCACCGTTTGTGCTGCTGAGTCCAATGCTGGCAGGCAGTGGAGAAGGAGGATGGGCTGGGAGGAGGATGGGCTGGGGAAAGAAGAATCGCTGGATAAGAGAGAGGGGAGGGCAGGGAAGAGAGAATTGCTGGACATGGGAGGGGAAGGCAGGGAAGAGAGAATTTCTGGACATGGATGGGATGGGAGGGGAGGGGAGGGCAAGGAAGCGAGAATTCCTGGACATCAATGGGAGGGGAGGGCAGGGATGAGAGAATTGCTGGACATGGAGGGGAGAGAGGAGAATCACTGGACATGGATGGGAGTGGAGGGCAGGGAAGACAGAATTGCTGGACATCAATGAAAGGGCAGGGCAGGGGAGAGAGGAGAATCGCTGGACATGGATGGGAGGGGAGAGCAAGGAAGAGAGAATTACTCTACATGGATAGGAGGGGAGGACAGGGGTCAGAGAAGAATTGCTGGACATGGATGGCAGGGGAGGACAGGGGACAGAGAAGAATCACTGGAAATGGATGGGAGGGGAGGGCAGGGGAAAGAGGAGACACTGGGCATGGATGGGAGGGGAGGGCAGGGGAAGGAGGAGATATACTGAACATGGATGGGAGGGGAGGTCAAGGAAGAGAGATTCACTGGACATAGATGAAAGGGGAGGGCAGGGGAGAGAGGAGAATCATTGGACATGGATGAGAGGGGAGGGAAGGGGAGAGAGGAGAATTGCTGGACATGGATGGCAGGGGAGGACAGGGGGCAGAAAAGAATTGCTTGACATGGATGGCAGGGGAGGACAGGGGGCAGAGAAGAATCACTGAAAATGGATGGGAGGGGAGGGCAGGGGAAGGAGGAGACACACTGGGCATGGATGAGAGGGGAGGGCAGGGGAAGGAGGAGACATACTGAACATGGATGGGAGGGGAGGTCAGGGAAGAGAGATTCACTGGACATAGATGAAAGGGGAGGGCAGGGGAGAGAGGAGAATCATTGGCCATGGATGAGAGGGGAGGGAAGGGGAGACAGGAGAATCGCTGGACATGGATGGCAGGGGAGGACAGGGGGCAGAGAAGAATCACTGGACATTGATGGGAGGGGAGGGCAGGGGAAGGAGGAGACATACTGGACATGGATGGGAAGGGAGGTCAGGGAAGAGAGATTCGCTGGACATGGATGGAAGGGGAGGGCAGGGGAGGGAGGAGAATCGCTGGACATGGCTTGCAGGGGAGGACAAGGGACAGAGGAGAATCGCTGGACATGGGAGGAGAGGGCATGGGAGTGAGGAGACATGCTGGACATGGATGGAGGGGAGAGAATAGAGGAAGGAGATGCACATGGATGGGAGGGCAGGGAAGAGAGGAGAAATGCTGGAAATGGATGGAGAGGAGAGCAGGAGATAGAGGAGAATTGCTGGACAAGGATGGATGGAGAGGTTGGTGGGGAGAGAGGAGAAATGCTGGACTTGGATGGAGGAGAGGGGAGAGGAGAATTGCTGGACATGGATGGATACAGGGGAGGGAAGAGAGGAGAAATGCTGGACATGGATGGAGGGAAGGAAAGAGGAGAAGTGCTGGACATAGATGGAGGGAAGGAAAGAAAAAAGAAGAAGATGCACATGGATGGAGATGAGGGAAAGGGAAGAGAGGAGAAAAACTGCACATGGATGGAGAAAATATGGAAAAACTGGATCCACATTATACCTCCTCCAGTCAATTCCACGGAGGAGGACCCAGCTTTTACTTATGGATGTATGGCAAGAAATCAAGAAGAAAGGAGGAAATTAAAGAAACAAATGGAAAGTGTTTTAAATCTTACTAGTACTCATCATTGGTATCCAATCATGAGCACTAATAAGTGGATAGCAAGTATGAGGTTGCCTCATACAGCAAAAATGGTCAATCCTAGGAAAATTTATATTAACCAAGGTCATGCATGGATCTTGACATATGCATAATGACCTGGAAGTATGGGAAGCATTGTATATATCCGTTACCCCTCTTGGAGCTTAGTCAAACCTACAGAAAGACATGCAGCTCAAGTAAGCCTACACCAAAGTTAAACAATTGCATAACTGGTTGATACTAACAGAGTTTACATCTACATTATGATATCTTAGGGTTTGATATTACCCTTGTATCTGAGCAATATCAACTTCAATTTAAATTACATAAACAGAAATAACGGGGAAACTCTTGGAAAAACATTTAGAACAATAAAGGAAATAAAACCTTTTCACTATCTAGACAGGACTATTGCTAAACTGAAAATAAAACATAATATAAATCTATAATGTCCATAAACAGCAACAGTAGTTCTCAAATTAAGTATCAGTTCAAAAGTTTCTTTCATCGAACATGGTCGAGGCGGTGGAAGCGTTGAAGAATCTGGACGGAGTTCTGGAAGATCCAACAGGGCTGGGTTTTCAGGCTGGCTTGCTGAAGGAAGTTGCCGGTCTTGAGATGGTTAGGCTCGTAACATCTGGTTCTATGGCTGAGTAAACACGTATATCTTTCACATGGACCCAAGACTTGTGGTCCAGTAGTTTGTAAGGTGTAAAGGTCATTGCCACAACCTTGGGGGATCTAACATCATTTGGGCCAGGATAGATTTTGAAGACGTACTTGTGGTGTACAAAGTGGGATCTTTTCATGTCTTTATTCTAGGCATACACCATCATAATCAGTCCATCAAGAGCCAGAGGCTGGCAAAGGAATAAGCAAAATAACTGTATGCCTGAATGATACATTGCTATATCTTAGTGGGCATAATCAGTGTGAATTGAATAGACATGAAAGACAATGTCAACATGGAGAAAACAGTGTTAATTAGGTGCAAAAGCAAAAGGGAACCCAGAAGGGTTCAATTTACATAAATGCAAGACAGATTGGTAATTATTACAAAGGCATGATCAAATAACAATGGTAAAGTATATGGAACAAAAGAGAAGATTAAAAAAACAATTAGAATTTAGAGATGATGGTAAATGTTCAACTATTGATGTATGGAGGGCAATGCATCGCAATCTATCGCCAATAGATATGGAATCTTCACCTACGATGACTACCATTCACCAAGGGTTGAGCCCTCAGCTGCAGGAGGCCAGCAGGACTTACGAGTTAGATGATTCAGAAAGAAGGGTAGAGGCCAAAGCTTTGTGTAACTCCAGCAAGTGGACTAATTGATGCATCTGTCGAAACTCACGCTGAATAATGTCTCGTTTCTCACACCAGGTAATGTTGGGGTCTGTGCATCTGTCTTTTAATTTAGCGATTCTTTGCTGCAACATAGCCTTCAGATCAGATACATTATCGGGTAGCTCTTCTTTGCTAGCAGTCGTCTCCTCCATCTGGGGAAAGGCAAAACTTAAACAGACCAGTAGTGCAATTTATGTGGTTAAGTTATTGAAAGAAGTCATAATGCTAGGAGGAGGGTCGTGGGTATAAATGGGGGCCAGGAAAGAGGCTTGGTAAGAAACAAAGCATCGAGAATGGAAAAAATTAAAAAAAATAAAAAAGCACCCTGAAGGGTGTAAGATAAAAATAGGCTTAATAATAAAAAAACAAAATATGATACATCTGAATTGCAGTAAGGCATATTCAGAAGGCAATGCCAGAAAAAGGTTCCTTGAAAAAGACAAATGAAAAAAAACATTCAAAAGTGCAGACACCAGTGATTGACCTTCACATAGAGTTTAAGTAACCCTTTTCAATCAGACAAAGAAGTAGGAAGAAGCATATCGCTTCAAGACAAATCCACCACGCGGCAAGAGTTAGTTGAAGCAAGGTGTTAGTTAAATACACAAAGCATGAATTCCAGGACCGTTGCACCCAAATAATCTACACCAGTTTGTCTCACAATCACTCGCAGTGAAAGACAGACAGATAAAAAAAGCAATAGTTGGGGTTATTGTGATTACCTGTTGTAAATAGAAAGGAATTAAAAAGTGGAGTGCATAATTTTCCTTATTCATGTCCGAAAGCTTCACCAATTCTCTGTTCAAGAATACTACAAATTGTATGATCAGCGCAAAATGCTCCCCCAAATGGCCAGTTCAAGGGAATATTTCTCGCATTCATTCCATATAACAGATAATGGTTATTAAATATTTCTTCTTTCTTAGACAAGGAAATAATGAAAAGCTTTCAGATGTCACATATATCATAGAGAGATTTCAAAAATGAAGGCTTTATATTCATAAAAAACTAAAGAAGTAAATGTCACATCAATTTAAACAGCTTAATAGTTAAAGCAGAAAACATTTTAACAATGAGCAATATACAGCTTTTATTTAAAAGGGATCTCGTATAAAGTAAAATGGCATAAATAAGTCAGTTCAGGTATGTATATAAAAAAACATAAAATGAATATCCTCTGGGGATCGCTCATCCCTGCAGTTGATAAGAACTCCCCAGGGAAGGTATGCATAGAAACAACTAAATAACTTGCTGACTCAGTTAGGTCATTTGTATGGTACCATAAATATACACTTGAAATTAAACCAGGAGAAATATAAAATAAAAACATGTTACCTGCAATAGAAACAGAAACATCACACCAACACATATACAGAGAAATGGTTTCTGGATACTAAATGAGGAGCTGAGTACTATGAGTAACTGTGAACTACAAAATCAGATCGGGTTCGGAATACGCCTAGTCATTATGGACGGGTGGGGTGGGCGATTTTGATTTCTGGGCCAATGTTGAACTGGCAGAAGACATTTAGATGCATAATGTCCAATTTGACGGCAACGGAAACATGTCACACTAGCACGGCGATAGGGACTAGATTGGGAATCCTGGTTTCCAGCTTTAAGGCCTCTGCGATTGTCAGCATACCTGAATTGGGGGTTATGTTTTTCATAATCTGGCAAATCAGGGTAAACACGAGGGCAAGTAGTAGGTGAACTGGAACTAAGGATAACAGGGTACCTAGTGCCATGAGGAGAGGAAAGCAAATATAGGGTGGACGGGGTGCTAGAACTAGAAGGTGTGGAGGGGCTGATCTTAGAGGACATCTTAGCCTTCAAATCAGCAATCTGCAACATTGTGAGATTCCTGTGCAAAACCTGGTCCCGGCGGACCTCTCTTTGCCTATTCTCAATTTGTTGCCTACAATAGTGAAGGACATGTTCCCGAACCTGTGGCCATTCCATGTGTTGTAAACCTATCGTCTTATCTAGGTTCTTCCTGACCTTAGAGGGTAAGGTCTGTTTAAGTAAGTAATAGAATACAGGGAGAGCATTGTCTGAGTCAAATCTTTCCTCAATCTCATCATGAAACAACTGCTGCATCCTAATTAGGTAAGCTTCAATCAGTTCTGACCCCACCTCCCATCGTTGTGAAGTGATGACGGAGAAATCTTTCTGGGCAGGGAAGGAAGTACGTATCTCTTGAAACAATTTTTCTTTAATCACTGTCAAGGGGGCACTATCATACTGATTCTCAGTCACAAGTTCAGCATAGCCTGCTTGTGTGAACAAATCAGTGATGCTAGCATGGGCGGTCCTGCCCAATATGGCCTTCATATTTCCTACTGAAAGAGCTGTCCCTAGAGTGGCCTGTTGTAGTTTTAGTAGCCACTTGTTCCCTCCTTTAGTAATATTCGGGAGTCGCAGAACAAGGTCATTCAGCTCAGTTGCAGACAGGGGAGTAGTAATATACTCTGTATGGGGAAGACCAGCTGACATTCTATTCAGCAGGGGGAAAAGATTTGCAGCTCGGGAAAAGTTTAGCACCCTCTCCCCAGGAGGGGGTGGTGTGAGGGTGATCATATTGATTAAAATATCCAATGGTGGAATTTCAGCAATGATCTAGAACGTAGGTAGATAACTGTGGGCTAGAGCAAATATACATGAAACCCAGGCCTAGAACCAGTGGTTTGAAGCCATAAGTTAAGGACGGGACAAAATAAGTATCAGTGATAGTTGTATAGTTGTATAATAGTGAAAATAAATTATATAATAATTTTTTTCAGAGCCGCTATAGAACCCGATTTTGAACACAGTCCTAGGACCAAGGTTTCAGAGAATACAGTAGAATTATGAAAAGAGCTAGGGGCGGTACGCCAATAGTTTACAAGAGCATGCGATACTCACGTGTCTTCTATTATACTCAAATTCTGTGTAGGAGGTCTAAAATATAAATGATCAGTCGGCATAAAGATCTACATACTAGTCGACATACAGAGGAGAGGTATAGATAATTCATATTAAGATAAAGGTAAAGATAAGAATATACGCTAGTGTGTATGCAACTATGTATAAATACTGCCTTCCAGGGTAAGCCTCTGGTCAAGAGCCAAATAAGCGCCTCATCAACCACTCTAGTCAAGAGCCCACTAAACGCTTCATCAACCACCAGGAGCCAAAATACACGCATCCCCGGTGCCAGGAGCCACAATACACGCTCACTGGTAGAGCCCTAAATCAGGGAGTGCACCCATCAAGGGATTCAAGTACCCGTGAAAAAGGTACAGTGAATCCGGAAGGCAGTAACCCAATGAGTTTTCACGTGCTAGGAGCCTTAAACGCATCAAAAACGCATCAACTGTGACAAGAACCCTAAACGCTTCAACCAGCTCCCACTGGGTTTTCAATTAATCAAACTAAAAATTTACGACCTCTGATTAGACTAGCTAGTAGGAAACGGTACAGAGGCGTCCCTCAGGAGTACCGGTGCTACAGGTTCTAGCCTAATTGGAAAAGAGGCAAGTGTTATAGACTGGGGGGCCGGGCACACCCTGAAAACTGGGTGGTATTAATGGCCCAATCCCTAACAATTTAGGTACCGTCATCCATCCAAGGGACAAAAATTTTGCCCCGTAGAGGGGTGTAAGCCCTTCCCCTTACCTTTCGCCGGGCATCGGTACGTAAGCCAATGGTTCTAGCGTAACACAAATAGGAATGAGAGTAAGGGTATAGTATGTATCAGGGAAGAGTCCCTAAAATATACTTCAGAAAAGGAAAAGAGGGGTGGGTGTGGATCATTAAAAGGAGTTTAGCCTGTAACAGGAAAAAAACTTTTGGGCACCTTATGGGCGGCGGCCGATCCAGAAGACTTTAAGGATCCAGCCACGAAATAAAAATAAAGTGTACATATTATATGGAAAAAACTGGGCCTACCTAATTTGTAATGTAAGGCCAAAATAAGCTGTAAGGGTAGGTTGGGAGCTGTATATGGCATCTAAATATAGACTTTAAACAAGACATGAAACTACTACATACTATAATAAGAGGAACAGGGGAGAACCATATATGTAACTGGAACACCGATTTCAACAAAAGGCAAGAAAATGTATATTAACAAAGACATTATAACATGTGTAGTCCGGAGCTATAGCCCTAGAATAAATGAAATAAAGTTAAATACATATTAAATGCTTTTGGGGCGGGTACTGGATAGGTTGGAAGTAGCATCTAAACGGGAAAACATAAGAGAAGCATGTAATTCAATAAATTGTCAAACAGGACGCCAAAATCGTGGTGCAAAGATGACAAGTTAATACCTATAAATATGACAAATTACACTCAGAAAAGGAACATAATAAATAAAATAAACCCGAATGCAATGGCAGGAAGCTTTTGTGGCTAAACAGGTGAAAGGGAAAAAAACAAATTAAAACATGTGATGCTTACACCAAAAATGATACGACATGAAACATACATGCTAGTCAGTGACTATGTGTCTAAATGATGACAAACAGGACAGCTGCAGCATTAGAAGGAAAGAGAAGGTTGGGTTATAAAGAACCAACAGGAAATAACTTGAGATGTGAAGCAACGCTGTATTATCATGGCACGCAGCCATCATCTTCTCAACCAAAAAGGTAAAACTTATTTTATATGCATATCTATTAAGGTAAAAGTAAAGGAATGCTTCTATATAGTACATAATACTTCTACTATCATATAAGTTATACAAGGGATTATCTAGCTCTTAATGTAACAATAAACCACTGTAATTTTATGTGACTTTCTGTGTTGGATCCCGGTTTACAATGCTGTCGAGTAAAAATAGAAAATTTGTTATAAAGACTTACACAATTTAATACATTATAGAACCATATTATTTAAAAGTGATTGTCATTCTTAGAACGTGGAAATATTCATCAAGAAATATTATAACCTAGCTCATTATTACAAGTGTTTAAAATAAGCCAGGACGAAAATTACAATGCAAGAGATAACGTTATAATATAGTCCTTAAAATGGGACTTAAATATGAGGACAATTTATAATTCTGACAATCTATAATACTGTTCAAAAATCAATGTTTCCTGAAGATAAGCAGGCTTGTATTAAACTAACACGATAGTACGGTGCTGGGGCTGTAACTTATATTTCTTTTAAACGAGTACACCATTAAAATAGAGTACAAGAAACTAGAACCAGAGTATCGGAGATCCAAAGCATACGAGAATCTTATCTAGAGGGTAACATTGTGGTTAAAAGACTGCTTCTGGGAAGTAAAACTTTTAATATGATTTAGCAGTAATCCTGTAGAGAGTTTAAGGAGAACCAGAACATCAAAGAGGTTTACAGAAAATTGTTATAAGGATTTAATGTTGACGTGGATGTTATAGGAAAAGGAGAATAAAAACCAGAAGGGAAGTGTGCTTCCTGTGCTTAATTTGAGTTTACTGCTCACTGCAAGCATTGGACATTACGGCTACTGAAAATAGAACTATACAGCACATAAAAACTGTAAGTTTAATTTTTCATATTAAAACTTTCTGCTGTTATAATTAATCAGGATAGGATTTTATCAGATCAAACGTATTGCAGTTCTTAGGAACTATTGTGTAAGGAACCAGGGAGTTAATGTTTGAGAAAGTATGACAATTCTAACTGCGTTATTACTTTACTTACTCAGATAGACAGCCGTAATCATTATGTGTTCATATGAAAGCTGAAACTGTCAATTCTACACTTAATACGACAGCTCCTTTAAGGCAAAAATTTCTAATGTCTTCTACTGTGTTTTTTAAAATAACGGCAATCTAAATTTCATTACTACCAGCATATCGCTTGATTCTGTTAAGTAAGGGTTAATTTTTAGTTTCCGGACTAAGGCTTCCTAGAAGCATTGTAATGTGATCACAGGAAACCACACTAGGACAAAGAAGGAGAAAGCTGGTTTTTAAAGGGGAAAGTCAAGTAATGTATGTTTGAAGGAAAGATACCCTTTTAAAACTTTGTAACCACATGGTGTGGTCTATCAAACTGTCACTTGCAGCACAAAAAGAAAGAAAAACCTGTCTCGGGGTTAAAATCACGGCTCAGAGACAGAATGAGAAAGCATTAGAGTCTCAGACGGTCTATTGTTTAAGGGAGATGAAATAAAATAGAGGGCAACGCCCAAAAGTCAAAGCAGTATAAGCAGAGAATTTTGGGGAGTGGGAGACAACGTCCTAATAAAATGACACAAAAGAGGAGAAAAAAGTATGCCCTGATAAAAGGAGAATGCAGAGTAAGACTAAAATGCAGTGCCATAATTTTAAAAGTGAAAGCAGAAATACATCCGTACAATCTTATATGCTCAGAAGTGCACTTACAACGGACTTGGCAGCATGAGGCATGAAAAGATAAGTCATTTTACAATTATGGTGCCTGCTTAAGGAACCAATTTTGAGGGGAAACCGGAGTTGAAAGATACCTGTGTAAAAGACTGTTGTACCACTTCAGCATAGAACAGGGACAAAAACGAACGGAAAAGGGGGAGAGAAAAAAAAATCACTTTCTTAGCTTTTAAAAGTGAACTGTAGAGCCTCCTCTGCCAAAGCAGTGCTGGACTGATAAGGCAGTTAAAGTGGGCAAGCTTCCCAGATTCTCATGTCCTTGAGATAGTGAACTACAGCACTTGTTAGGGAAAACCTTTAAAAGCTACCGAAAGAAATGGCAGTTTCGGAAGCCTGGATAAGGATGTTAAAAAAAATGTGAGAAAAAAGGGTTTAGAACTTACAACTCTTCGGGCAAGTTTAAATAGATTTACAAAGGCAGATTCGAAGCCCAAGAGGGAGTATATATTTACTAGTAATGTAATAAGCTTTGTTCCGGAAAGAGAATCAAACCTCACAGCACATGGGACTGAGAAAGAAAAAGAAAAGTTTTCTAGGAAATCAAAAAATAAAAAAAATGATTTCTGGTTTGCACAGGAAGCCAAAAAGGTGTATGTAAGGTATTAAGTTACCCCAATTGGTACCGTGCGGGCCACACCCTTATAAATTTTACACGGACCGCAGACATATAGTGTAGGAGTCGGTAGAGCATCAGAGAGGAGGGCAGGGAGGATTATTGTGGCAGAAAAAGGGGGACAAGAACAAAATGTTGTAGAGAAAGGGATTCAGATTGGACTTAAGGAAAGAAAAATGGCTATGGGGGTGGGGTGAGAGCACAGGACTGAACAGCTGTGAAAAAGAGCAATCAGTTGAACCACGCAGTAAATAATAAAGATTTTGACAGGTGGAAATGAGAAATAAGAAAAGCAGAGACGGAACAGTATAGTTCGCACAAAAATACAATTCAGACAGAGTGCAAAGACACACACAAAGATACAAAAGGAAAAGGAACGGAATAAGAGATACTACGCAGTTATTCATGCTGCACTTATGAAAAAGAGCCGAGAAAAGTGTGGACAGGAAGGGGGGGTGTGGGCTGTTAGGGGGAAAGCATAGTGCAGAAGACTGAAAGAATACTTAGAGAGATAAGGGGAAAAACAGCAATTGGACGACGGTAAGCAGCTACAAAGCTGAACACCGTAATTACTGTTTCCAATAGGGAAAAAATGAGGAGGAATAATAAAAGGGACAGTCCCGAGACGTAAAAAGAATCTCGTGGATAACTGTCGCACACACAGAGTGAAGGCAATAGCAGATGTGAAAAGGTGGGGGCTGTCTGTCAGTTTTGAAGAGTGATTATAAGAACAGAGAAACCAGAAGGATTTTAAGGGAGAACAATCTAAAAGCGTGCTGTTCTCCTAGAGTAAAGGAAATTCCCTCGATACGGGAACATACAGAAGAGAAAAGAGCAGGATTAGACCCAGGGGACTAATAGGAGAGATAGGTAGAAGAAGTTAGGATGAAGGAGAACAGGAAAAGGTATTGGGGAGGAAAATAAGGTCGACAGAAGAAGAAAGAACAGAATACATGATAAGAACAGGGGAACAGGGATTTGAAAAGGAGGGATTAAGACAGAACACAGGGTGGGATTGGAAGCAGAAAATGCGCAATCTCTAAGGATTGTTAAGCGAGAATTGCTAGCATAAAGACCAATCCAAAGATTTTGAACATTGAAATAAGCTTACAGCAAAACCCAAATCGCAGTCGCCTGGATTCGTTGTTATGCTTCATTCACACAACAAGCACACTCTTGCGCACATCACGCAAATCAAAGAGATGGACAGGATAGGAGAAAGAAAAGAGGGTGAGAAAAAACAGAACAGAATATTGAAAGACCGAAACGAAGGTTTGAACACAAATATTCAACCCCACTGCGTTAGGGTGGCAGGTGTAGTTCCGCGCAGGGCAGGGCAAGAAGACAGCAAGAAGGTAAGATAGAGGTCAGAAAAAGTGTGCAAGTGTAGTGCTAAAGAAGGGAACCTGCAAAGAACAAAGGGAGAAGACAGAAAAAATAGAAAGACAGGGGTAAGAACAAGAAAATTGGACAGAACAATAGTGCCCAATACCCCTCTAATGGACAATGTCCGTGTGAGGCAGAAGGACAGAAAGTAACGGCAGGGAGAGGAAGGCGAGTATGAGAGAAAGAGAACATTTGAACGCACAAGATTAAGTATCCCCTCTTGCGTTCAAAAGAAGATGAAGAAGGTCAGCGAGTACTGTTCACGTCGGGGTCACCACTGTTTTAAATCCCCCCTCTTCTTATAGACCTCTTTCTGACTCTGTCATACGGGGGACTAAAGGTACTTATTTCATATAACAGATTCTGTATAGTTTCTCTAACCTCCATTGTCACCCACTCATAAGGGGGTGGCATTAGGAGCTGTAATTGAAAACTAATTCCCATAACTACTGCTTTCTGTCCAAAACTGAGTGTCACTTGTATGTGATCTACCTTGTAGGCTAAATGTTAGGTAAAGAGAAGATAGAATCAATAAAAATAGAGACAGAGATAGGTTTAGATAGATAGGTACATTTTATTTCTTACCCAAAGACAAGTCTTCAAGTTGATACAAATACAGACATCAGATTCTGGTTTCAGCCGCACAGGGCTTCGCCGTCTGACAGAAGCTTTGGAGAGGACTCTCAAACTAAGCCAAAATCTCCCCTCTTTTATACACAAACCTCTCCATAGAAGTGAATGGTGAGAAACCTTGCTCCTAATCTTTCTCACTTTCTGAGATCATACTTTCCCACGCGATCTGCTGTCGGATGTGCCCACCTCCTTCCGTTCTCAGCTACTGCTAATTATCAACATGTTTTGGGAAGCGTTGAGATAACAGTTTCACATCTTCCGGCTGCAATACTTTTCATACCTTTCTCATGAACTCTGTATTACCTCTGTATCATTGTATACCAAAACTAATAAGCTCCATTTTATTCATCTGATCTTTCATTACAGATGCTATATTTGATTTAAAAATTGTACCAATTTGTGTCAGAAGTCATTATTCAGACCTGCTCTTTGCAGATTCTCAAATATTAATTCACTTGCTTGTTCTTTGGCCTAGTCAGTATTTTTTCCAGTTGTTCTTGGCTGCATAGCTTTGGCCATCACTATTCCAGTGGTAGCCTTAAAGCTAGGCCATATATTAACAAAAGGAAGCCCTGGAAACGGAGTTAAGGGAACAGATAGAGAGCACCAGAATCAGAGACTGGGACCAATATGGATAGATAAACAAAGTCGCCAGACAACAAAGATAGAAAAAATCATTTTATTTTCATTTTAGTGTTTGGAATATGTCCAATTTGAGAATTTATATCTGCTGTCTTATTTTGCACTGGGTATACTGGAGCTGTAACAGCTTACAAAATTATTTATAATTTTCTCCTATACTAGTATAATATTTTCAGTGATGTCTGTTTATATGCGCCATGGCTGGTATAAGGGGTGTGGCTATCATAGGGGTGGGGCCATATGTGGTGACCCTGCCCATGATGAGTACATGCACCTTTTTTTCTACAAAAAAAGCACTGCTTATACGTAACCTACTACGTTTGTGGAGGAAAAAGCGAGCCCTCCAAAACCCACCAGAAACCCACTGTACCCACATCTAGGTGCCCCCCTTCACCTGTAAAGGCTATGGTAGTGGTGTACAGTTGTGGGTAGTGGGTTTTGGGGGGATTTTGGAGGGCTCAGCACACAAGGTAAGGGAGCTATGCACCTGGGATCAATTTGTGAAGTCCACTGCAGTGCCCCCTAGAGTGCCCGGTTGGTGTCCTGGCATGTCAGGGGGACCAGTGCACTACAAATACTGGGTCCTCCCAAAACCAAATGGCTTGCATTTGGTCATTTGTGAGATGGACGTCCTTGGTTTCAATTATCGCCGACAATCAGAAATGACCAAATCTAGGGATGACCATCTCTAAGGACGACCAAATTTCAGGATTTGGACGTCCCTGACCGTATTATGAAAATGAAAGATGGACGTCCATCTTGTTTCGAAAATACGGGTTTCCCCGCCCCTGGATGGGGACGTTTTGCGAGGACATCCTCATCAAAATTTGGACGTCCCTTTCGAAAATGCCCCTCCACGTCTCTGGTGAGGACAGTCTCAAGTAAATGAAGCTTCCCTTTGAAAATCTGGGCTGGTATAGAGAAGTGTACTAGTACAAATGTGCCTGTGCACATACTAAGTGAAGGAGAATTTACCCTGTTACCTATTAAATTACTTGGGAAGATTCCTTTGAACACTGTCCTAATATTGTCTTCACTCTGGCTATATCCTTTCAGAAGCATAAAAAACTAAATATTTTAGTTTGTTGTTTTCCATTTGTGAAGCATTTTTTACATGTAAAACTTCGTAATATTTATATCTGGGACAGATGGTCTTTAAATCTCACTCTTTCAGGTAGTTCACCCTTGGAATCTTGGGTTTGTACCAGAGGCAGTGGAGAGTGAAAATGACTTGCCCAGCTTTCTGGTTTCTCAGCTCACTATTGCAGAGCTGCATCTCCAATCTCCTTTGCAGGTTGACACCAGGAGCGCCTAGGAGTATGTAGGTGCTGGAAGCCCCTCTTATGAAGATCCAGCAGCAGGAGTCTCCATGGAACGCCTTCCTATGACGGAGCCCTATTTTAGGGTGTTCAGGACTCTGTCTAGATGCTTTTGCAATGGCTCCTTTTGGGGCCTTGCTTACAAGGTCTTCCTACCTTGTGTGTGTTTTGGTTCCTGTTCCTGCTTCTGCTTTGCCTTGCCTTGGACCCAGCCTTGCTAAGCTCTAGCCCTGCCAAGCTCCAGCTTAGCCTTGCCTCAGAGTTCCTGCCAAGCTCCAGGCCTGCCTTGTCTCCGAGTTCCTGCGAAGCTCCAGCCCTGCCCTGCTCCTGCCTTTGCCTTGGACCCGGCCAGTCTTGCATTGCCATGCCCACCAGGCTATAAGATCTTTCACGAAGTAAGAGATAGGGGGTGGGATTGCCATCATTTACAAGTCTTTTTTTAGGGTTGAATTAATCTCCAGCCTTAACTCTTCCTCCCTTAAAATTATAGCATGTAAAGTTAGTGATGACTCCTTGTCATATTCTGTCTGCCTCGTTCTCTTCTGCCACCCACCTGATAAATGGCAAGCTTCTGAAGGGAAATTCCCGGAGTTTGTTTCTAGCATTTGCTTAGGGTTTGTGAATGTGTTTCTAGTAGGTGACATCAACTTTCATTTGGATGATTTCAGAGATGCTAATTTGAAGAGTCTTCAAATAAAATTTCAAATAAAATTTTTCCAGGTGACTGGAAAAATTACCGTGAAGCCAAGAAGTCACAAAGAGTCTTTGTGACTTCTTGGCTTCACGGTAATTTTTCCAGTCACCTGCTCATCTACTGAACCTTAATCTACAGGTTCTCTGGTTCAGGAAATATTTCTGTTGATAATGCTCTGTGGATTCCTGTCCCCTGGTCTGATCACATTAAACTTGAGTTCACCCTTTACTGGAGAAAATTCACTAGAAATGCAAAGTGCCAGGCTGTCCTCCAGTGTTACCGTACATGGGGCAAGATTGATATGGCAAAGTTCTGGACCGATGTCTTCTCTAGCCAGCATTGTTCTGTCCCCCGACAGCCTCGCACTAGTTTATAACGTGATCCTAAAATGTGTGTAATGCTTTTACTGTTATTCTCAGTTCTAAGGACTATTGTTACACGCCCTCCCTGGTAAGGCATGCAATGTCAGCTGTAGGTTCTCTGAGAGTTAGCTGGCAGTAGTCGTGACTCACCCTTAGGAACTCTCTGCCAACCGGAAGGGGATACAAATCAACTAACCTCGTCTCCCGTCCTCAAAGGACGGGAGAGGAACAAAAAACTAAATTTAGGATAGACTCTGAATTTGAAGGAGACCAATTTAAATAATTGCAAAATATAAATTTTATTGATGTCCAATAATTATTATTATACCTTTCAAACAACAAAACTTTGTATCTAACTTAGCTCTAAACATTTAAACAACATTCAATTGCTTCACTTCAACATCATAACAATGTTTTTTTTATTCTCCCTTTTCCAGACAGACTAATCTGGACTCTATACACCACCATCAGATAAGTTCCTTTTTATACCTTTACCCTTTTTAATCATCAACCTGTTGCAACAGTTATTTATTTATTTTCTTTCTTTATTTTCTTCCCTGAAATTAGTAAGAATTTGTTGCTTTGTGTCCTTTTTGTTTCCTTAGGTTACCCGGACTCTCTCTCAGGTAAGTATTGCTTCAAAGTTCATCTCACTTTTACTTAGCTGTCCCTCTCCTTCTGGAATTGATGCAGCTCTGAACTTTCTTGCGTGGGGGCCCGATCACCTCTCCTCCAGCACCGCGTTCACGTCTCTCTTCCTCCTACACCTTACTCTTAATTAAATAAAATAGGAAAGAAAACCCTTTCTCCCTATTTCCTTTACCATATTCCACTATACTAAATGACTTTTAAATGGAATTTCAAATACTGGGGCTGGTAGTTATTATAAATAAAATTAACCAAAGGTACCTCACTTCCAGGCCTAAACTATTACTTGTGCTTCCCTATACTGGAAGGGCATATCCACCATAAGCATTCACTGCATCCAAAACCAATTACCTAAATCCAAATGTTATTCACACATTCCCTAGATAATCCCCCTTTCAAAACAATATTAGTACTTTAATTTCATGCATTCATCTCTCTTTCCTAACGCCTATTACCTCCCTTGTAATTCCTTTGCTCAGACACCCTGCACAACACATCCGCTCTCACCAACAGCCTTCACCCTTCTCCCTTTAATATCCCCTCTCTAGACACTCACTCACAGGTATTCACCCCTTTTCCAATCCTAACTCGGTTTTTCGGCCGCGGGGGGCGGGGTTAGTGACGTTCTGGGCGGGGCCGATGATGGGGGAGGGGGGCCGATGACGGGGGAGGGGGGGCCGATGACGGGGGAGGCGGGGCAGATGACGGTGGGGGCGGGGGTGATGACGCGGGGGTGGGGGTATCAGGGGCGGGGTTTGAGTTTGGGCGGGTTTTGGGCTGGATTTAGGCTGGTTTGGGTGGGAAAAAAATGTTCCACCTGGCAACCTTGGGCTTTCTCACCACCTAGCCAGAGACATGGAGCATGTACCATCTTATTCCAGACAGCTCTGTCCTGCTGAAACTCCCTGTAATGAACCTGGTTTTTTTTTACCTTGAAAATATCTCCTCCCTAATGAGATATCGCACATTCCAGTCACCCAGCTTTGAACCACTTCTACCTGTTCAACTATCCTTCCCCCCCTGCAATATATCTACCTCTCTTCAGATCTCCATCCCCAACAGCTCTCAGATTAAGGAGTCTCTGTGTCCTGGAGCAGCACCTCTGAACATCTACAGTATCTGTGAGTAGATTATCTGTGATTTATTCAATAAAAGAGACTTCATAAAAATAATAGAGACTTTGGGTGATTGGTGTGCCAAGGTTATACTCCAAGATATTGGGGCCTCAAGTTATCAAGCCTCAAGTGTCTTGACAGTAAAAAAAACAGTAGTAAAACTGAATAGCTATTGAGGAAAGTTTGGAACAGGACAATCGTGCTTTTAAAAGAGCAGAAGGGTTAATCGTGTGGAAAGGAAAAGGAAATTGAGTAACTCTGCTTGCATTGGATGTTAATTCATCTGCATTTGAGTGAAACTGTAACTAAAGAAAGGCAATGTTGGGCTGTTAAAGTTAAAATGCATTTACTAGATGAGGGGAGCTTGTGAAAGAAGCAGAAAATTGTGGAGGTTTAAAGTAAGCTCAAACCAGTGTTTAAGAGGCTGTGCTGACTACATTCCTAGAGTGATCAGTTAATTGCCTCCTATTGTTCCTTTTAAGTACTCTTCCCTGCTCAAAGAGCTACCCCTCCCATCTGGGTCATCAGTAATTAAAGCCAGCAGCTAAAGAGTCAAGAGAAGAAAACTGTTTCTGTATTGGCAAACCTGTGAACATTTTAACCTTTAAGCAAGCAAAAGAAGTTTAAGAGATAAAAGGTCATTTAAAAGTGGCTGTGCAGAATTGATCAGGAACTTTGAAACAGGACATCAGAGAAAGATAAATTCTCCCAGCTTGAGTCTTTGTGTTCAATTCTCACACCTATGTGAAAATCCCTTTGAAGATTCTTTGAAACTCCCTTCTCCCCCTGCCTTCAGTCAAAACCAGGAAGCAGAGCTTTAAAGATTTCTGAGCCACAGGGCGAAGCAATCAGTTGCTAGGCTACTGCTTGAAGGAGATCCCTGACTCAGAGCTACTCTCCCCCTTCCCATCTCCTCAATTAGTTGCTAGGACACTGATTGGGGGAGGGCCCTGACTCAGAGCTACTCTCCCCTCCCTCCTCTGCTCATTAACCTAGCACTGAAACCTGATCCAGTTGATTTCAGCATCTTGAGAAGCAGACTGCTTCCTAACCCAGCACAGCCTTCATACCGAACAGCCTTTTCCACCCCAAGAGCTGACCCCTCACTTAATAAAGACAGACAAGCAAACCAGTACAAGATAGCAGAATTTAATGCCTCACAGACAGCACCCGATGAAATGTCTCCCACACCAGACACACAAGAGCAGCCAGAGGCCAGTGCAGATATGATAGACACCCTCTCCCTCCAGTCCCAACAAAGGTTCAAGGGTAGAAGAACTCGCAAGTAAACTAAACATGAGTAGCACTGCAAAGGCAGGGGCAGACAATGACGCCTGTCTGGCATCAATGGAGACCAGCTACGCACGCCATCAGCAAAAGGCAGAAGAGTATTGCCAGTTCTTAGAGGAGACTAACACGGAGCAGAGGCTTTTGGAAAAAGAACTCCAAGAGGCTACGGGTCAGAAGCGTAGTGCTGAAGTAGTCAAGGCTGAAGAGACAACAGCAAATGCAACTGTAGATCCACAAGACAGTATCTCCTTGTGCATCCACTCTTCTAAGCATTCACCCAAAAGCTCAAGGTCCTCCAAGTCACGTACAACAAACCACTCCAGCCACTCAAAAGCTAGAGACATGCAGCCTAGGCCCTTTTCTTTCTCTCAGCTGTGGCCCCGCCCTTGCGGAAACAGGAAATGAGGGCGGGACCACAGCTGAGAGAGAGAATAGGGCCGAGCCTGCACGTCTTTTACCGCTGCTGGCGGCAGACGTAACCCCAACGAGGTAAGTCAAGATGACTTTCAAACTTCGTAGGGAGGGGGGCCTGGAACTGGAAGGGAGGGAGGGAGGGACGACGACCCTGGAAGTGGGAGGGAGGGGGGACCCTGGAACTGGGCGGGAGAAAGGAGGGAGAGAGGGGATGACCCTGGAACTCGGAGGGAGGGAGGGGATGACCCTGGAACTTGAAGGGAGGGAGGGGACGACCCTGGAACTCGAAGGGAGGGAGGGGACGACCCTGGAACTCGAAGGGAGGGAGGGAAGGAGGGGGGTGGTGCACAATCTCAATCTCACACACACACTCTCTCTCACAGGGCCGTGCTGACACGGTAAGCGAGGTAAGCAACGCAGGGGGGCGGCGACCTCTAGAGGGCGCCACTCACTTGCAAAATCTTCTACCTGAAGTTGTGATTCTCCTCTCTCCCCTGCCCTTCCCACATCAGGAAGTGAAGGTAGCCCTGCAGTGCTGAGACAGATACCCTGCTCTGCTAAAGCTGCTTCAAAGAGTACAACCAGCAGCTATTTATGGCTTTGGTGTGTGAACAACTTTCATTCAGGGTGAGCTGGAACAACATTCAAATTAAAGAGAACAGGTTTGGAGGCAGGTGTGCAAGTGAGACTGGGGAGAAATAAAAAATAAATAGTGTAATTGTTATCTGTAAGTGGTTCAAAGTTTTTGTTTTTTGAGCATGTACACTGAGAGGAGGGCATGACTGCAATGATGTGTACATAATTATCATAGCTACAGCTAAAATCCATTTAATTGGCTAAGGTTCAAAGAGGAAGTTTAGCTGACGTATAGTGTAGAATAGCTGGTAAGTAAAAATCTGATTGCTTTTTTTGTGTGTTTGTTTTTATATAAAACATTCTGCTTGGATAGGGAGAGTTTGTGATATTTGAAAATACATTTTGCTTTAATGAAATTGCTAAACTTTAAAGTCAGAGACTTATCAATGAGGAATACATACAGTGGAAAGGAAGCCCTGGAAACAGAGTTAAGAGGACAGATACCAGCAACAGAATCAGATACTGGGCCAGCATGATTAGAAAAAGAAAGTCACCAGCCAACAAAGGTAGAAAAAAAATCGTTTTATTTTCATTTTAGTGTTTGGAATATGTCCACTTTGAGAATTTACATCTGCTATCTTATTTTGCAATGTATAGCAGTCTCCAAGAGACTGGGCTCCCAGTGAGCCAGGGAGGTCAGACTGTGTAAATGAGATAAAGAGACCCCCCCCCCCCCACCACCACCACCACCACCACCACTGTAACAAAGACAGGAACATGCATAATCAAAGCTTAGGTCTCTACAGTTACAAGGGCTGGCCATTCCTAATTATGCTAATAGTTTTTAATAGGCTAAGTCTCACTGAAAAGCCTCTTTATAAAGGCAGTGCTTTCTCTGGAGAGCAGTGTTAAGAAACAGCAGGAATTGTGTTTATTTTTTTAAACTGCTTTCCTGTGTAAGCTAATTTACAGTTTTCTAGTATATGCTTGACATTGAAGGGTGTGGTAGACCCTTTTGTCAGGTCTGGCTGGGCCTGTAGTTTTCAGTCTAAAGGAAAGACAGGTAGCAATGGAGAAACATCTAATTTTTTGTTGTTGTTGTTACATTTGTACCCCGCGCTTTCCCACTCATGGCAGGCTCAATGCGGCTTACATGGGGCAATGGAGGGTTAAGTGACTTGCCCAGAGTCACAAGGAGCTGCCTGTGCCTGAAGTGGGAATCGAACTCAGTTCCTCAGTTCCCCAGGACCAAAGTCCACCACCCTAACCACTAGGCCACTCCTAATGAAGAAGCGGGGGGCAGGGGGGGCACCAACTGATAGTCTGCAGGGGGGCACCAGAGACCCTTGGCACGGCCCTGCTCTCACACACACTCGCACCCAGTCTCACTCTCTGTCACACAGACACACACTCGCACATTCACTCTCTCACACAGTCACTCTCACACACACTCTCTTAAACATACACACTCTGAGGAAAACCTTGCTAGCGCCCGTTTCATTTCTTTCAGAAATGGGCCTTTTTTACTAGTTTATAAATATGTTAAAAAGCAGCGTTCCCAACACAGACCCATGTGGAACCCCACTATCTACCCTTCTCCATTGATAATACTGACCATTTAACCCTATTCTTTGTTTTCTATCTTTTAACCAATTTTTAATCCACAATAGGATATTACCTCCTATCCCACTAATTTCCTCAGGAGTCTTTCATGAGGTACTTTGACAAATGTCATTTGAAAATCCAGATACACAATATTGACCTGCTGACATTTATTCACATGCTTATTCACTCCTTCAAAGAAATGTAGTAGATTGGTGATGCAAGATTTCCTTTGACTAAATCCATGTTGGCTTTATCTCATTAATCCATGCTTATGCACATGCTGTTTAATTTTATTCTTTATAATATCTACCATTTTGCCCGGCACCTACGTCAGGCTTACCGGTCTATAATTTCCCTGATCACTTCTGGAACCCTTTTTAAAAATCGGTGTTACGTGGGCCATCCTCCAATCTTCTGATACCATGCTTGATTTTAAAGAGAAATTACATATTACTAACAATAGTTCTGCAAGTTCTTTCCAGGCTTGTCAGTTAATACACTGGAAAAGTGGTAGAGCTTTGATCCTTTCTTGGCTAGAGTCAAGGAAATAAGAAACTGCAGAAGATTTCCGTTTGCCTTGCAATTTGAGTTTTCACATCAAGACCACTATTGGGCTCATTTTCAAAAGAGAAAAATGTCCAAAAAGTGGCATAATCCATTCAGAAGTTAAAACAGTTGCATATGGAAAGTGTGGTAAAAGCGTCATTGAGGGCAGCCTTACAGTCCACCAGAGAATCCATGTTGCAGTGAAACAATATACATGCTCTGAGTATGGAGGGTGTTTTGTTGTCCTCCTTTTTCTTTTTCATTTAAATATCTTACTGTGTATAACTTTCCTTGTACCTTTTCGTGGAGTGAGGCAGTTTGAGTATTATCAAGGTTATAGAATGTGAGAATATAAAGTCTTGCTTTTAATAGTGTGGATGGTGTGAAGTTTTTTGTTAACGATGGATTGTGTGATTGGCGAGAGGCTCTGTTTTTGTCTATAGATTTTTTTTTTGCCTGGTGCATCCTATCCATGGAGTTTTTTTCTTCTGTTTGTGACTGCCAATGAATGGGGAGTATGTTTCTGATGTTATAGTGGGTGATCACCTGGCATCTGGTGATCAGACTTTTGATGTTCGCTGAGGGTTTTTATTTCAATTGTAGGCTTTCTTCCCTGATGTTTCTCCTCTATTTTCCTTTATTCTTTTTTTTCCCCTCAGTTACCATATCCTTGTTACTTTTCCTCACATCCTCCCCGGATGAGGATATTGTTATGTGTATGCTGTTGTCGTCTTTCTTGAAACATTGTAGTTCTTTTTCTTTCTTCTCCTTAGTCTGTAGGCCGCCTTGTCCTGTGAGTCAATTCAGGTGGCACAGCAAGTTCAAAATAAACATAAACATCACCAGATGGTGTGGTTCAGTATTTAGACACAAGTGGAGTGGGTTTATTCAAAAGTGAAAGTCTAAGACTTTAGGGTTTGGGTTTTTTATTTTTTATTTTAACAAGAAGTGGGAACACCTCAAAGAGTTGTTAGCTAGGTGGCACCATCTGGGAGAAAGTAGAAAAGCAGTGCATAGCCAGACCTGACATTTTGGGTGGGCCCAGAGCTAATATGGGTGGGCACTGTATATGAGTATTGTTTCTTGGGATACTACAAAATAATTCCTTAGAATGCACTTGATGGATTTCTAAGTAGTCTGCCCATCAGCTGCCCTGCACCAACATAAACCACATACATACTTAGGGCTATGTTTACTAAACGGTGCCATGAGCACGTTAGCTTTTTTAACGCATAAATGGTTTACGCGCGTTAATGTACCCATAGAAATGTATAGGCACGTTAGCATTTAATGCAGCTTAAATTTACAGGCGCACTAAAAAAACTAATGCACCTTAGTAAACATACCCCTTAATGTGAAAAAAAAAACCAATACTTTAAAATATAGTTATATTATGCCATATTAAACCTCCTACACTTTTTTTTTTTGAACCTAGGCACTGCAGAGACCACCCCCACCCAAAAACCCATCAAAATGAGAGAAATAGACAACCTTTTTAAAATTAACCTGGGCACTATTAAAATTTATTGTTGGTGAATTTCTGGGTGGGGATAGGCTCTATTGCCTAGAGCAAAAGAGAGATATTTAATGATTAAATATACCTCTTTTTTTTTTTTGCCCTAGTCAGTGAAGAGTCCACCCCCACCCAGAAGCCCACCACCAGAGCTATTATTTTGATTACAAAGGTATATTTAATGATTAAAATGTACCTTTATTTGCCTTAGGCAAAGTGCTAGGGTAATCAAGAGTAATCAAAATGCTGGCTGGTGGAGGGCTTCTGGGTGGGGGTAAGCTCTTCACTGCCTAGGGCAAAAAAAAGGTAGTTTAATCATTAAATATACCTTTTTGCCCTAGGCAGTGCTTACCCTACCTCCACCAGCCAGCATTTTTGAGTACAATTATACATTTAAACAATATATGTATTTATTACCTGGCTCCTGTAGCTGTGTTGTGGGGCCGCGAGGGAAGTGCTGCTACTACTGCTGTTGTGACTGTGATTGACTTGGGGAACAGATACCCACTGAAAAATCATGGACCCCACCGCAGGTACAGGCTAGTAGGCACAGTGTGGACTAAGGGGCCGCGACACATTCAGGCCGGCAGCCTTCCCATGCGGCACTGTGTGCGGTGCCATCGTGCTGTGCGTACTGCAGGCCACCCAGGCCTGGGGGGGGGGGGGAAACGGACAGTAGTACAGCAGAATGGCACATGTAACACCAGAGCGGCTGCAAGACTTCAGTGCGCCAAGAGATTGAAGAGCAGCTCGGCTTGGGGGATCATGGCAATGTAGGCAGGCAGCGCTGGCCGAGGGCCGAAGAGGGGAGGACCGTGACCATCTAGAATCCATATCAGAACAAGTCAGAAGAGCTGCCGCCTGCCAGTGAGAGTGCCAACGGCCAAAAAAAGCAGGTAGGTGGTGGCTGAGCGGGCTGCTGCGGCAGAAAGAACTAAGGCTTTGGCAGTAGCTGCTGAGCTGGTGTGTGCACTTTTTGGTGCTTAAAACTGGGTGGCCCTAGGCCCAGCCAGGCCCACCCGTAGCTATGCCTCTGGTGTGTGCTAATGCTAAAGACACCCATATATTCTTATTAGTGTCTCTAGCATGGGCCTCAGTTTGGACTGGCTCTAGGAAATGAACAATGGGTGAATAACTCTTTGTGGGTTGCTATTTTGGCAGAGCAAAGATCATTAATGGGGCCATAGGCGGTCGGTGGCCCAACTGTTTGGGGAGGCTAAATGGTGTGGGGTTAGGAGTAGGGCTAGGGGCAGAGCTTACATCCATAATTGTCTGACAACAGAAAAAAAAAGTCACAATAAAAGTCACAATTAATACCTTTTATTAAATGTAGATATTAGATATGTATCATATGTCAAAGAATAAAGTGGTTGCTCAAAGCACATACTAACCACAATCGCTCAACTGCAAAACATCAAGGTCAGGCATACATATAAAGTAACGCATATGAGTTTATCTTGTTGGGCAGACTGGATGAACCATACAGGTCTTTTTCTGCCATGACCTACTATGTATGTTATGTTACTATGCACAAATTTGTGCAAAAACACACTCAGAACCTTACTGTAACATAAATATTACACTGGGCAGACCCTAATACACCAATATACCACCCATACGGAAAATGCAGACCGTCAACATGTATGTTTACCTGCAAAATATGCAAATATATGCAAGAGAAATGAAGGTTTGTAAGGCATTTTTTGTGGATATCATGAAACCCTCTGTCTAGGGCATATTCCAAGACCTGCTTGAGAACCACTGCTATAGAAATAAAGTCGGTATTTCCTCTGTAATTTTAAATAATTACTTTGACTTCCGTGAATATGGGAATGCTTTCAAATAGTAAAATTATGTATCATACCTGATAATTTTCTTTCCATTAATCATAGCTGATCAATCCATAGACTGGTGGGTTGTGTCCATCTACCAGCAGGTGGAGATAGAGAGCAAACTTTTGCCTCCCTATATGTGGTCATGTGCTGCCGGAAACTCCTCAGTATGTCGATATCAAAGCTCCATCCGCAGGACTCAGCACTTAGAGAATTACACCCACGAAGGGACACTCTGCCCAGCTCACCACCGCCGAAACGGGGGAGGGGAATTAACCCAGCTCATCCCCACACAAGTGGGGGAGGGGAATCCATCCAGCTCATCCCCGCGGAGCGGGGGAGGGACACCACACCCGCCGATGCGGGGGGATCTGGCTTATCCTGCAACCGCAACCACGGGAGGAGCTGACTGACCCTAACACCGCCGAAGCGGGAGGGGTACAAAGCTGCCCTACAGCCGCACGAAGCGGGAGGGAGTGCCGGCAGAATTTAAATCTCAATCCAGCCCCGTAAAACGGAGGGGAGAGGAATGCAGCAGCTCACTGTAACACAAACTCGTCTCAACTCTTGAAGAATCCAAGTGAAAGAAGAACTTGAACACGAAGTCCTCCTGAAGTAACTGAAGGCTAAACTTGAACCTAAACTTCAACCAGAATATAAACAGTACAGATATCTGGGAGGGGCTATGGATTGATCAGCTATGATTAATGGAAAGAAAATTATCAGGTATGATACATAATTTTACCTTCCATATCATCAAGCTGATCAATCCATAGACTGGTGGGATGTACCGAAGCAGTACTCACCCAGGGCGGGACATAGAAATCCCTGACCGCAACACTGAAGCTCCAAACCGGGCCTCCGCCCGAGCAGCCACAGTCAAGCGGTAATGCCTGGCAAAGGTATGGGCCGAAGCCCAAGTTGCCGCCTTGCAAATCTCTTCCAAGGAGACGGACCCTAAGCCGCTGCAATGGCTTCCTTGACCCATCTTGCCACTGTAGGCTTAGAAGCCTGCAGACCCTTACGAGGACCTGTAAACAGGACAAACAGATGATCCGATTTCCGGAAATCATTGGTCACTTCCAAGTATCTGATGATGACTCGTCTCACATCCAGAAATTGAGAGCAGAGTATTCCTCTGGGTAGACCTCCCTACGAAAGGAAGGGAGACAGAGCTGCTGATTCACATGGAAGCGAAAAACAATCTTGGGCAGGAAGGAAGGCACTGTGCGAATAGTCACTCCTGCCTCAGTGAACTGCAGAAAAGGCTCTCAACAAGAGAGTGCCTGGAGCTCGGAAACTCTTCTGGCTGAAGTGATAGCCACCAAAAAGACTGCTTTCAACGTCAGGTCTTTCAGAGATGCCCTCGACAAGGGTTCAAAAGGCGGCTTCTGCAATGCTCTTAGCACCAGGTTGAGATTCCACGCAGGCACCACTGAGTGCAGAGGAGGGCGCAGGTGATTAACTCCCTTGAGAAAGCGCACCACATCTGGCTGCGAAGCCAGGGAAGCACCCTTCAGGCGGCCCCTGAAGCAAGCCAGAGCCGCTACCTGAACTTTCAGGGACCTGAGAGACAGGCCTTTCTCCAGACCTTCTTGCAGGAGCGCCAACACTGAAGAAATTGGAGCAGTGAAGGGAGAAAGTGAGCCTGCTTCACACCACGCTGCAAAGATACGCCAAACCCTGGCGTAAGCAGTAGAAGTAGAGCGCTTCCTCGCTCTCAGCATAGTGGCGATGACCTTGTCTGAGAAGCCCTTCTTTCTCAGACGCTGCCGCTCAATAGCCAGGCCGTAAGACCAAAGGGGGAGGGATCCTCCATCACCACGGGACCCTGATGTAACAGGCCCTGCTCCACTGGCAGCCGCAGAGGATCGTCGACTGAGAGCCTGATCAAGTCCGCATACCAGGGACGTCTGGGCCAATCCGGACCCACCAGGATTACCCTGCCTGGATGCTTGCCACCCGGTCTAGTACCCTGCCCAACATGGGCCAGGGCGGGAACACATAGAGAAGCTCTTGTGTCGGCCACTGTTGGAGAAGAGCATCTACTCCCAGGGATCGAGGGTCCCGTCCTCTGCTGAAAAAGCGCGGCACTTGGCAATTGGCCGATGACGCCATCAAATCTAGGCTCGGCTGGCCCCAGCGCTTCGTGATGTCCAAGAACGCCTGAGCAGATAGCTGCCACTCTCCGGGCTCCAAGGTATGGCGACTGAGAAAGACCGCCTTGACATTCATGACTCCGGCAATGTGGGCCGCTGACAGCTGCTTCAGGTTCGCTTCCGCCCACTGGCATAGATTCATAGCCTCCTTGGCTAGAGGGGCGCTCTTGGTACCTCCCTGGCGGTTGACATAGGCCACAGCCGTGGCATTGACCGACAGGACCCGTACTGGCTTCAACGCCAGTACCGGGATGAACTCCAGCAGCGCCAACCGAATGGCTCTGAGTTCCAGGAGGTTGATAGACCACTTTGCCTCTGCAGGAGACCAGAGCCCCTGCGCTGTCCTTCCCAAGCAGTGGGCTCCCCAGCCCGTTAAAGAGGCGTCTGTCGTGACGACAATCCACTCCGGGGTCACCAGAGGCATTCCTGCAGACAACTTGACTGTCTGCGTCCACCAGCTCAGCGCCTTGCGCACTGCTGGGTCCAAGGGAAGGCGCACAGCATAATCCTCCGACATCGGAGTCCAGCGCTGCAGCAGAGAATGCTGTAGTGGTCTCATATGAGCCCTGGCCCAGGGCACTACTTCCATCGTGGCCGTCATAGAGCCCAACAGCTGCACATAGTCCCAAGCCCGAAGAGGAGAGGCTACTAGGAACTGGTCCACCTGAGCCTGAAGCTTGACAATCCGATTGTCTGGCAGGAACACTCTGCCCACTTGGGTGTCGAATCGAACTCCCAGATACTCCAGGGACTGAGTCGGGCGCAGCTGGCTTTTCTCCCAGTTGATGATCCACCCAGGGAGCTCAAAAGAGCAACCACCCGGTTCACAGCTTTGCCGCACTTTGCATAAGAGGGGGCTCGGATCAACCAATCGTCCAGATAAGGATGGACTTGTACTCCTTCCTTCCTCAGGAAGGCCGCGATGACCACCATTACTTTGGAGAAGGTCCGCGGAGCAGTAGCCAACCCGAACGGGAGGGCTCTGAACTGGAAGTGTCGGCCCAGTACTGCAAAACGCAGAAAGCGTTGATGAGGAGGCCAGATGGGAATATGCAAGTACGCTTCCTTGATGTCCAAGGATGCCAGGAACTCTCCTGCCTTCCTGCCGCTATAACAGAGCGGAGGGTCTCCATGCGAAAGTGCCGGACTTTCAAGGCCCGATTGACCCCTTTGAGGTCGAGGATAGGCCGTACAGAACCTCCTTTCTTTGGTACCACAAAGTAAATGGAGTAACGTCCCTTGCCAAGCTGATTTTCTGGCACCGGAACGACCGCCCCCAGGCGGATCAGATTGTCCAAGGTCTGCTGCACTACCACAGCTTTGACCGGAGACTTGCAGGGAGAGAGTACAAACCCGTCTTTTAAGGGTCGGCAGAACTCTAGCTTGTAGCCGTCTCTGATGACTTCCAGCACCCAAGCGTCTGAAGTTATTGTGGTCCACTCACCCAAAAACGAGGACAGCCGTCCTCCAATCTGCACTGGGGCATGGACCAAGGCCCCGTCATTGGGTACGAGACCCTGGGGGAGGACCGGAGGGAGCACCTCCGGGACGGCGGTCTCTGCGACAGGAATGCTGCTTGGGGGAGAAATTCCTCTTGAAGGAAGAGGGGGCAGAGGAGCCTGACCTGCCCGGGCGGTACCGACGGGCTTCCTGAAACCGTCCTCTGGAGGTACCGGGACGAGTACTAGCCCGAGCCCTGACCTCTGGTAACTTCTTGCCCTTAGACGTACCGAGATCGGTCACGATTTTGTCCAGCTCGACCCCAAAGAGCAGCTTGCCTTTAAAAGGCAATCTAGCCAGGCGGGATTTAGAGGCGTGGTCAGCAGACCAATGCTTCAGCCAAAGCCACCGCCGCGCAGAGATTGTCTGAGCCATGCCTTTAGCAGAGGCCCTCAAGACATCATACAGCCAGTCTGCCAAATAGGCTAAGCCCGATTCCAGGGCCGGCCAATCAGCCCCCAAGGAATGATCCGAGGGGGAAGCCCGCTGCACCATAGTCAGGCACGCCCTGGCCACATAGGAGCCGCAAACTGAGGCCTGCAAACTTAAAGCAGCCGCCTCAAAGGACGACCTTAAGGCCGCCTCCAATCTTCTGTCTTGGGCGTCCTTTAGGGCCGTGCCACCTTCCACCGGCAACGCCGTTTTCTTAGTCACCGCAGTGATTAAAGAATCCACGGTAGGCCACAGAAAGGTCTCACGTTCACTTTCAGGCAAAGGATAGAGGCGGGACATAGCCCTAGCCACTTTAAGGCTCGCTTCCGGGACATCCCATTGAGCCGAAATTAAGGTGTGCATGGCATCATGCACGTGGAAGGTTCTAGGCGGGCGCTTCGTCCCCAGCAAAATGGCAGAGCCAATAGGGGCTGAGGGAGAGCCGTCCTCCGGAGAGGGAATCTTCAAAATGCCCATGGCCTGCACTAACAGGTTGGGCAAATCCTCTGAGCTAAAAAGCCGCGCTGCAGAGGGGTCATCCGCTCCAACCGAGCGGGGATCCATCTCCTCCAAGGAATCCGCAAAGGACCGTTGGGAGAACTCAGATACGCTGCCCTCATCTACATCGGAGGAGACAAAGTCCTCCAAGGCCTGGGAATCAACCCGAGGGCGTTTACCTCTGGGAACCTCAACCTCTTTACCAGACGAGGGAGCAGGGGCAGCGTTTTGCATAAGGAAGGCCTGATGCAGCAGCAAAACAAACTCGGGGGAGAAACCCCCCAGACTGTGCACTTCCGCAGCCTGGGCTACAGCCCTAGACGCACCCTCAACCGGCGCTCGCAAGAGCGGGGGAGAGACATGCTGCGCATCCAAAATGGCGTCCGGCGCGACACTCCGCGAAGGAGCCGCGCGGGAAGAACGGCGCTTAACTTTAGCCGCTTTTGTGCCGTCGCCCAAATTAAGGGCGTTCATGGCATTAATGTCTCCAACCTCAAGGGCGGCCCAAGAAGAAGCCGTCCGAGCCGCGTGGCCGGCCAAGATGGCGGAGGCGAGGAGCGGGGGATGGGCGTTTATGGCGGGAAAAACCGCCACGCCGGATGAAGGACCGGGACATTCATCGGTCACGAAACTGTCACCCAACAAGGGCGAATCAAGCTTTAAGACCCCCGCATCCCCTCTAGAAGCGCTCAAGCGATCCGGGGAGCGACTCTTTGCGCCCTCGCCCTCCGACGCCATATGCCACGTGGAGAAACAATCGGGGAACCCCCTGCCCGCTATAAAAAGGTAAAAATTACCTGCTTTCCGCTCCAAGCTGTAACGACCTGGTGTCCCAGTGAGTAGCTGCAATAAACGTTTAAATAAATGTCGAAATAAACGCCTTTAAGGACGTTCAAAATTTTTTTTTTTTTTTTTAACGGAGCCAGCGGGAGGGGGGAGAAAAGGAGGGACCTGGCGCCACCAGGTTTGCACTTGCTCAAGAAGAGCCCTCAACCCCAGGCACTCAACAAAACCTAAGAATTAGGCTTGGAGGCCTAGCCAGAGCTGCTGCTGTGTGTGACCACCACCTGCTGAGATAGAGAACATACTGAGGAGTTTCCGGCAGCACATGACCACATATAGGGAGGCAAAAGTTTGCTCTCTATCTCCACCTGCTGGTAGATGGACACAACCCACCAGTCTATGGATTGATCAGCTTGATGATATGGAAATATATATTTGGACATCCTGAACTTAATATTTGACTTGGACATGGCTAAGAGGCTAAGACTACAACAAGGTCTGGAAAAAGAACAAATCCTTTAGAAAGAACAATGTCTATGCTGAATCATTATCTGTATGAACCTAAAGCAGGGCTCACGGACACATTGTTAAATGCTCACGTCCATTCACAGAGGAGGCAATCCAAGGAAGAGAGAATAACCGAGTAGCTAAAATTTTCTCAACACCTTTTACTCAGTTCCTTCATGCAGTGACCTCGTTGCATAAAATCCAGACCAAACCTCTGCAGGAACCCCACAAAGTGTGAAAAAAAACCCAGAACAAAAAAGAGAAATTCATTGTGTGTGCCATCACCCAGGTCATTATCTGCTGCTGCCCACCCCCTCCCCCAAACGCAGGGCTGCTTGACGCGTGTTTACCTGTTTTACTTTTAGTGGCAGCGAGTGGCGATGGCAGTGATGAAAAAGAAAGCACTGCGGGCTCCTCCAGCTTCTCCCTTCCCTTCCCTCACATGTGTCCCGCCTTCTGCGATGACGTATTTCCTGTTTCCTGTGAGGTCGGGACAACGTGTGAGGAAAGGGAAGGGCGGTAAGGGCGGTAATGACCTACATGCGTCAAATGCTACTTGGTGCATGTCTGATATGTGTGTGAGAAAATATAAATTATTTTTTGGATGCGCATATTAGACTTTTACCAAAAATGAAATTACCACAAGAGCCACGCGGTAGCCAAGCTGTAACTCCATTTTGGTGCATGTTGAGCACGCATAGACGCTTACGCGGCTTAGTAAAAGGGCCCCTAAGCTTGTTAAGATTTCTTAAATTCCCCTTTAGTAATTATGTGTCTTTTTACTGTCCTGGACCTCTTAAAGCATACACATGCTCCACTATCCAGGGAGTATAACCTTAGCACATCAGCACATACAAGAAGTCTCTGTTCTTTTCTGAAATTTACTTTATTGAATAAATGTAGCAAATTTACTCACAGTTTGTAGTTCTGAGAGGCTTGTTGGCCTAAGACAAGAGACTTCATAGTTCTGAATTCTGCAACAGTGGGTGGAGTTTTGAAGAGAAAAGGCTTTACGGCAGAAGTGGAATAAATTGGCAGGTAGATGAAAGTAGTTTCAGAGGTGAGATGCTGGGTTGTGCAATATTGGTAAAAAGACAAGTGTCTGAGCTCGCAGAGACAGAGGGACCAAGAACACCCACAAGGCCATAGGGTGAGGTAGAGGAACCAGTAGGGACAGTGCCTGAGAACAGGTTACAAAGGAGGTCATAGAGGGTAATCCTTGATTAGAGAGAGGTCATATCCATACTGACCCATCAGGGCAAAGATAGTAAAGATAATCAGGTCATGACAGCAGGTAGATAAAGGACTCAAGCTCAGCTGAGATAGGGTTACCATATTTGGTCCCCCAAAAAGAGGACACATGCCCCGTCCCACCATACCCACCCTGCCCTTTTCACACCCCACCTGCCCCCTTTCACACCCCACCCCACCCCCTTTCACACCCTCGTCCCACTCCTTTCACACCCTCTTACCGCCCCCTCTCACATATTCCCCTCCCCCCTGTCATACACTAGGTCACCCCCCTCCACTCCCCTCCCCATCACCCCCCTTCCCTTACCTTACTCTACTGCCCTGGTAGTCTAGTGACCTCTTCGGGGCAGGAAAGAGACCCTCTTTGCTGCCCAGAGCACTGCCCTGCATCCTGTTGCTGATCTTCTCGAGGTCGCTTCAACTCTCGGCAGCCATTTTGAATCAGCGCCAAGATCAGCAACAGGATACAGGGCAGCACTTCTGGCAGGAAAGAGGGGGCTCTTTCCTGCCCCAAAGGCAGAAGAGGTCACTAGACCACCAGGGCAGTAGAGTAGTAAGTAAGGGGAGGGGAGGGCCGGGAGGCTAGCATAGGACGGCCCGCCCGCCCGCCCGCCTGCCTGTTTGTCCAGAAATCCGGACAAACGGGCAGATTGACAAAACCCGCCCGGTTGCCCGGACATGTCCTCAAAAAGAGGACATGTCCGGGTAAATCCAGACATATGGTAACCCTAAGCTGAGAGAAAGAGGAAGCTTTTGCAGGAGAAAAGACCACTAGTAGTAAAGCTTATACAGATAAGCAGGAGTGGCTGCAGTACGTATGAGACTACATTACACACAGTGCATTGCTCACATACCACAACCGCAAGAAACAACTGCAGTACTAAAATCCTAAGATGTAAGAATAGCACATTTTGAAGCTATGCCATAAAGCCCAGCATAGGGCTGCTGGGGGCAGAACACTTATTAGTGCCAACTTGTGGGAGTATGAGAGGCTGATTCAGAATTCAGAATTTCTGCATCAGGCTGGACAAGGGGAGGGATCTCCCTATTGACATGGGTCAGAGGCAGGAAATGGAACCCAAGACAAATTTTTCGGGCAAAGAAGGAAATTATAATACATGGGGGGGGGGGGGGGAGGTAACTGGTGCCACCAGACCCTTCCCCAAATTTTCATAAACCTTCCTATTGTGCCGTCAACTTCCAGAGGCTTCTACCCTCTCTGGAGGAAACATCTAGAATGAACATGTGACTTCCTGATAGGTGATGGAACAGGAAAAACAACAGGTTCACAAAGGATACGACTGAGGCTGGCTCCAAGCTGTCTATCAAATCACGGATAGAAGCCTAGAGATGAGAGCTGGAAATAAAGTGCAGGCAGTTTCTTCCTTCCTATTGGCTGCTAGGCATAGGCGGTCGGTGGCCCACTGTTTGGGGAGGCTAAAGGGGGTTGGGTTAGGGGTGGAGCCAGGGGCGGAGCTTATATGTATAATTGCCTGACAACACACAGAAAAAAAATAAGTAAAAATAAAAGTCACAATACCTTTTATTAAATGTAGATATTAGATATGTATCATACGTCAAAGAATAAAGTGGTTGCTCAAAGTATATACTAACCACAATTGCTCAACTGCAAAACACTATACACAAACTTGTGCAAAAACACACTCAGAACCTCACCAAACCATAACAGTACTAATTCCAAGGACAGGACGAGCTACAACCTTATGCGTGGAAAGGTAGCGCTGTAATTACACCGGGCTCTAAAACACCAGTACACAACCTAGTGAAACAAAAAAACAAAACAAAACCAAAAAGGGCTGAAAACAGTGGCATAGCCAAGGGTGTGCCCCACCAGCTGAAAACTCCCAACAGCTGTCCCTTCTGCGTACCTTGTAAACTGCAGCGAGAAGCATAGGCAGCTCCTTGTGACTCTGGGCAAGTCACTTAACCCTCCATTGCCCCAGGTACAAATAAGTACCTGTATATAATATGTAAGCCGCATTGAACCTGCTATGAGTGGGAAAGCGCGGGGTACAAATGTAAGAAAAATAAAAAATACTGCTTGCACCGGCCCCACAGTCTTTTCTCTGATGTATTCCCACCTAAGTGGAAACAGGAAGTTGCATCAGGGAAGGCTGTGGGGCCAACATGAGCAGTGTGTATTAGTTGCTTCTCACTGCCAGTGAAAATCTATTTAAAAGGTATGCGGGGGAGGGGGATGTTTGAGAGACCATATGGCATGCAGGCGAGAGAGAGAGAGAGACCAAATCACTTGTGGGACAGGGCAGAGTTCTTCTGCCCACCCATCTTGGGCTCAGGGCCACCCAAAATTGGGTGTCTGGCTACGCCCCTGGCTGAAAATACTACTCGCTAGCAGAATACTGCACCTTGATCACACATGAAAAACACATGACACAACAGATATGAAAGCAAAATACTGAACTGGAAAGTTACCACAAGAAGTCAGACTCAGCATGCAGCAATACTAGAAAAATTGAAACTTCCATGCAAAATATCACAGATGCACATTTCCAAAAGCTGACATATTCCAGTTAATAAATTCTGAATAAAATACTTTTTTCTACTTTTGTTGTCTGATCATTTAGTTTTTCTATTCGCTTTGGTCCCAGTGTCTTCTCTTTTATGCAGTGTCTTCTTTCCATTTGATATTTTCTCTCTCACCATGTCCATCATCCTCCTGTGTCCTTATGCGTCCTGTCTACCATCTGTAGCCCTGTCCCTATCCTTCAGTGTCCCGATCCAGCTCTTAAATTCAGCAGTTTCCCTTCCATCCATATTCAGCATTTCTCCTCACTCCCCTCCATCCATGTGCATATACTTCCCTCCCCTTCATCCATGTCCAGCACCTTCCCTCTTTCTCTCCTACCCTTCCATCCAGTGTCATCCCTCTTTCTTTCTTTCTCTCTCCATCCTTCCATCCATTACCCTCTCCCAATCCTTCCATCCATTGTCTCCCTCTATCTCCCCTTCCTTCTAGACAGTTCTCTTTCTCTCTCTCTCTCGACCCTTTTCCATTCAACATGTCCTCTCTCACCCCATCCTTCCAGTGTCTTTTCTCTTTCCCTCCCTACCAGTATCTTCCCTCATTCTGCCCCCTCCTTCCAGCATTTTTCCTCTTTCTCTCTCCTTTCATCCAGCATTTCTCAGTCTGACTGCTAGGGTCTCCCCCAGTTTCTCCCCAGCAGCTTCTCTCTCTCTCCTGCCCATGTCCCCTCTTTCTCTCCCCATCTTTCCACTCATCTCTCTCTCTCTCTCTCTCTGTACCCCTCTTCCATCCAGCATCTTCTCTCTGGTTCTCACCTGTTCTTTTCCATGTCCCCTCTGTCTCTCACCATCTCTCTCTAGCTCTTCCCTGCTCTTTTCCATGTCCCTGGCTCTCCCCTGTTCTTTTCCATGTCCCCTCTTTCTCTCCCTATCTCTATCTGGCTCTCCCCTGCTCTTTTCCATGTCCCTGGCTCTCCCCTGTTCTTTTCCATGTCCCCTCTTTCTCTCCCTATCTCTATCTGGCTCTCCCCTGCTCTTTTCCATGTCCCTGGCTCTCCCCTGCTCTTTTCCATAGCCCCTCTTTCTCTCCCCATCTCTCTCTGGCTCTCCCCTGCTCTTTTCCATGTCCCCTCTTTCTCTCCCTATCTCTATCTGGCTCTCCCCTGCTCTCCCTCTCTCTCCTCCTACAGTTTCCAGCCACGTTCTCTTCTCTCCCTCCGGACCTCTTTACAGCAGCGCTGACATAAGAAGAAAAAGAAGCGTGGGGCTGCAGCAGCCTTCAGACATGCGCTGTCGGCTCTGCCGGTCCTCTGCCCCCGGAACGGGAAATTGACGTCAGTGGGCAGAGAACGGCAGAGCCGACAGTGCATGTCTGAGGGCTGCTGCGGCCCCGCGCTTCTTTTTCTTCTTATGCTGGCTGTGGAGAGAAGCGGCGGCAGCGGATCAGCGTAGGTCTTGCTCCTGCCGCTGCTCAACAGAAGCGGCGGCAGCAGAAGATTTTGTCGGTAGTCTAGTCTTGGCAGATAGGCAGGTGGGGAAGGTCACAAGCCTCTTATACAGGGCGCCTATGCTGCTAGGGTTGCCATAGTCCAGCAATGGAAGCACTAACTTAATGGCCTGAATGAACTGTGCATGGCATAGAGAATTTAAAACAGCACAAAGAGTTGTTAAAATTCTCATGATGTTACACCCATAATGCTTTTGGCACAAGATTTTACATTCAACATTTTTTATTGTGGATTTAATTTTACGTTCCTAAAGTTCCAGGAAAGGGATGGAAAGTAAACACACTTTCCCCATATAAATTTATGTTTCAAAATCTTGTGTGTGTAAGTTTTCCTGGACTAAGCAAAGGCTTTTCCAGGGGTGAGATTTACCAGAGGTTTATACTTGCATACTTTTGAAAACTTGTCATATATGTCTACAATAACTCTGAACATTTGTGCATGCCAAAGAGCAGGTATGAATGTGTGTGCATAATTTTCCTTGGATAATTTTCACTTTGAAAATCTGAAAATTGAGAAAAATATGTGCTTTGTTCAGTTATAAAATTATCCTATAAATCATTATGCCCAGAATGTGCTATTTCAATATTATGCAATCAACCTGACATTAAAGAATATTGTACTACCTTTTTTTGGTCATAATCAAATCTGATTCAGTACAATGTAAAATTATTTACTAATCATATTTCTCAGCAAACAACCATATCATGATATGTATGAATCCTGAATAATGTAATATCTTTTTGTTTTATAGGGAAATTCACTATTATTCATGCCCAATGTTCTCAAGGTGTACTTGGAAAATGGACAGACCAAAGCTTTTAAATTTGAGACAAAGACAACCGTGAAGGTACTGTCATATTTTTATAAACCTAATTTACCCAGGGGCGTAGCCAGATGGTTAATTTTGGGTGGGCCTGAGCCCAGGGTAGGTGGGCATAGAATTTGGCCCTCCTCTGGTTTGCCCCTCTCTCCACCCCTCCCTGCTCACAAACCCCAAATATTAAATGTTTGAGCTGGCGGGGATCCCTAAACCCTGTCAGCTAAAGATTTCCTCCTCTTCCTCGAGCAGCCAGCACTCTTCCAAACAGCGGCTGGCAGCACTTGCCTCAAGCTGATGCTGCTGCCGGCAGGCCATATATGCTCAGTGCTTTTGCATGTGCAAAAACTAAGCATGTGTAGAAGGGCTGGTCTCAGCATCAGCTCAAGACAAGAGCTGCTGGCTGACATTTGGAAGAGCACTGGCTGCCCAAGGAAAGAAAATGTTCAGCTTTCAAGATTTGGAGATCACCACCAGCCACAGCAAGAGTGTCATAATTTTGGGTGGGCCTGAGTCCAAAGTGGGCCCACCCAGGCCCACCTGTGGCTACGCCACTGTTACCCTCCCTGTTTACTAAGCCATGCTAGCGGCTGCTGCGCTGCAATGCAGGCACAGCCCATTCAAAGTGAACACGGCTTAGTAAACAAGGGGGTTAGTTTTGTGTTTTTCTTTAAAGAAAAGACTTAAGACAATTAAGTTTATCCTGATGACAGAAAGCCCATACAAACACAAATACAAATCCATACCTTGGGTCTGCTGGTTGAATTGGTAAAATATGTAAATTGTAAGTACATAAGTACATAAGTAATGCCATACTGGGAAAAGACCAAGGGTCCATCGAGCCCAGCATCCTATCCACGACAGCGGCCAATCCAGGCCAAGGGCACCTGGCAAGCTTCCCAAACGTACAAACATTCTATACATGTTATTCCTGGAATTTTGGATTTTTCCAAGTCCGTTTAGTAGCGGTTTATGGACTTGTCCTTTAGGAATCCGTCCAACCCCTTTTTAAACTCTGCTAAGCTAACCGCCTTCACCACTTTCTCCGGCAACGAATTCCAGAGTTTAATTACACGTTAGGTGAAGAAAAATTTTCTCCGATTTGTTTTAAATTTACTATACTGTAGTTTCATCGCATGCCCCCTAGTCCTAGTATTTTTGGAAAGCGTGAACAGACGCTTCACATCCACCTGTTCCACTCCACTCATTATTTTATATACCTCTATCATGTCTCCCCTCAGCCGTCTCTTCTCCAAGCTGTATAGCCCTAGCCTCCTTAGTCTTTCTTCATAGGGAAGTCGTCCCATCCCCGCTATCATTTTAGTCGCCCTTCGCTGCACCTTTTCCAATTCTACTATATCTTTCTTGAGATGCGGCAACCAGAATTGAACACAATACTCAAGGTGCGGTCGCACCATGGAGCGATACAACGGCATTATAACATCCTCACACCTGTTTTCCATACCTTTCCTAATAATACCCAACATTCTATTCGCTTTCTTAGCCGCAGCAGCACACTGAGCAGAAGGTTTCAGTGTGTTATCGACGACGACACCCAGATCCCTTTCTTGGTCCGTAACTCCTAACGTGGAACCTTGCATGACGTAGCTATAATTCGGGTTCTTTTTTCCCACATGCATCACCTTGCACTTGCTCACATTAAACATCATCTGCCATTTAGCTGCCCAGTCTCCCAGTCTCGTAAGGTCCTCTTGTAATTTTTCACAATCCTGTCGCGATTTAACGACTTTGAATAACTTTGTGTCATCAGCAAATTTAATTACCTCGCTAGTTACTCCCATCTCTAAATCATTTATAAATATATTAAAAAGCAGCGGTCCTAGCACGGACCCCTGAGGAACCCCACTAACTACCCTTCTCCATTGTGAATACTGCCCATTTAACCCCACTCTCTGTTTCCTATCCTTCAACCAGTTTTTAATCCACAATAGGACATTTCCTCCTATCCCATGACCCTCCAATTTCCTCTGTAGCCTTTCATGAGGTACCTTGTCAAACGCCTTTTGAAAATCCAGATACACAATATCAACCGACTCCCCTTTGTCCACATGTTTGTTCACTCCTTCAAAGAATTGAAGTAAATTGGTCAGGCAAGATTTCCCCACACAAAAGCCATGCTGACTCGGTCTCAGTAATCCATTTCTCTGCTGTGCTTGTTAATGACTTAGAACATTAAGGGGGTCTTTTACTAAGCCACGATATCTAAAAATGCTACTTTGGCTTACTAAAAAAGACTCCCTAAAATTACAGCAGGATTTTTCCTATTTTCCTTTCTAAATGTTTTAAATAAGTGCTGCTATTGTCTGAAGATATAAAAATTGCTCAGTGTTATTATCTTCCTTCTAAGATCTGGGCAGTTAATGTTTATAAAGTGGCCTTTGACTTCTTAGAGGATGGCTCTCTTATTTTAACTTATTTTGTAGAATCTTCTACAGTTATTTCCACTCGAGTCATCCTTCTCGTCACATTTTCAGCAGAGAAGGATAAAATGCATGTATTGAAATCCTATTTCCTTTTTTGTGGTCAAAAAATCCAGATGTTCCTGAATATGGCAAGAAAGCCATACAGCTGAGGAGGAAACAGTTTCTGTATTTTAAATTAAAGGTTTTGCAAGTAGGGGGAACCTTAAAAAAAAAATTCCCCTATAAATGTTTGTATCTTGGCAAGGGAATCAATTTGTCTTTTTTGACCTCTCTCATGACAAAAAAAAAACACAGTATAGTTTTCCTATTTAGCATTGGGGATTAGATAAGTCAGAAATACGAATGTACCACCAGATAGATTTGTTTTGAATCATCTTACTGTTTTGTTATTGCTTTCTCCCTCACCATGATGGGGACTAAGTACATTAGACTACTATTATAGAAATTGATATTTATATTTCTTTTTCCTATGTATATATTCTTGTTATGGATGTTAATTTCTGAATTCTATTTGGAATTTAAACTATAAAAACCTTAATAATAATAATAATAATAATTAAAAAAAAATCGCAGCAGGACTCAGGTACTTAAACTACACACTGCATTATTTTCATGTTCATTTTTCACAAAAAATCCATCTTCAGACCGTCCTCCTCCCCCTAAAAAAACTTTTATTTGAATAAGTGAAGAAAACATACAGTGTTCTGTCCCCCGACAGCCTTGCAATAGTTCATAACGTGATCCTAAAACGTGTGTAATGCCTTTACTGTTATTCTCATTTCTAAGGACTTTCGCTGGGCAGTCTCTCATTGTAAAGATATATGAGCAAGGCATTGTGGTTAATGTAGTTCATGGGCAGTGCAACCACACTTGCTTGGTTGTGCAAGAGTTGTTACCACTGGTTGTGAGGCTGCCCAGATCTCCTTTCCCTCTCTGCCGAGCTTGGTTCTTTTGTCTTTCTGCTATGACTTCTTGTTCAGCCTTACTATCTCTGCCCTGAGAGGTCAGCCAGGTATGACCTTCCCCTCCTATCCCTAGGACCACCCCGTGCTACCTGATGGCAGGCTCTGTTCCCATTGGCCTCTATCTGCTCCTCTCTGAGCCTGTGCAAAACTCCAACCCCCCTTTGTCCTCTGAGCCACGAGGCATTCCAATACCACCTGGCCAGAGACATGGAGCTTGCACCATCCTATGCCAGATAGCTCTGTCTTGCTGAGAACTCCTTGTAAAGAACCTGGATTTTTACCCTGAGAATCTCTCTCTCCAAATGAGATATCGCACATTCCAGTCATCCAGCTTTGGACTATCTCTATCTGCTCAACTACCCTCTCTCCCCCCTGCAATACAACTACCTCTCCTCAGATTCCCACCTCCTACAACCTCCAGATTAAGAAGTCTCTGTATTCTGAAGCAACATTTCTGAACATCTATCTGTGAGTAAATTATCTGTGATTTATTCAATAAAAGAGACTTCATAAAAATAATAGAGACTTCAGGTGATTTCATGTGCCAGGGTTATACTTACGGCATTGAGCTTCATGTAACAAAGCCTCAGTGGCCGAAACATACAGAGCATGGCTCATGGAATTTTTTTGTAACGTATGTGTGTGTGTGTTCATACCATGTAATATCTTTTCCTCTTCCTAAGAGATCCTATGTGCTTGTCCAACACTTTCTCAAAATCAGACATTGTTGTCTCCATCCACCTTGAGACCATTCTACCTAAACACCACCCTTTCCATAAAGAGGTATTTCCTTAGATAACACCGGAGTCTATACTCTTTCGCCTTTATCCTATGCTCCCTCATTTAATAGGTTCCTTTTAGTTGAAAGAGACTTGCCTCCTGTGCAATTTTGCCATGGGGCTATTTAAATATCTCCATCAAATCTTCCCTCTCCTGCCTTTCCTCCAAAGTATAATTGAGGTCTTGTCTGTCCCCATATGCTTTATGGCAAAGTCTACTGACCATTTTAGTAGCTGTCCTCTGGACCAACTCCATCCAGTTTGCCTTTGAAAGGTGTGGTCTCCAGAATTGTACACAGCATGCTAAATGGAGTCTTACTAGAAACTTATACAGAGGCGCTGTCACCATCTTTTTCTTGCAGGGCAGCCGAGAGGGGGGGGGGACAAAATTCCCTGGGCCCAGGCTTCCAAGGGGGGGCCTAGTGCTGGGGTCTCTCTCTCTCTTGCTCCTGTCAAGACCCGAGTGATCGCGTCCCAACAGGAACAGGAGAGAGAAAACTCCGGAACAGCGGCCAGGCCCCCCTTGGCAGCTGGGGAGGACCAGGAGGAGCAACTCCAGTGCTGCTCTTCTGCCCAGCTGAGTGGCGGTTTTTCCTCTCAGGACACATGCTCTGTTTTGAAACCGAGCATACCCTGAGACAAAAAGCAGCTACAGGGGTGGGCAATCGGCAGAAGAGCAGCACTGAAGGAAGACGTCTTCTGCTGGCAGGGCCTCGGGATCTGGGGTGGGGGGGGGGTCAGCAGTGACGATTATGGTGGATCGGCCGCGATCTGGGGGCCCCGGACCCGGTTCAGTCTCTTGGCGGCCCTGCTAGCCATTCTTCTACCTATGCACCCAAACATCCTTCTGGCTTTTGTTGTCAGCTTTCCTACCTGTTCAGCCACCTTAATATCATCAGATACAAACATCCACAAATCCCGTTCTTTTTTCATGCACTGTACAGTTCCCAAATGCACGGCCCTGCATTTTTTTAAAGCAATAAATCTTAGCTGACAAATTCTACATCATTCTAAAAGCTTTGCTAGATCCTACTCATGCTATGCACACCACCAGGGTTCCACCCTTTTGCAGATGTTGGTTTTATCTGCAAAGAGGTAAACCTTACCAGACAGCCCTTACACAATATTGCTGACAAAAATATTAAAAAGGACTGGACAAGGACCAATCCTTGTGGCACACCACTGGAAACATACCTTTCCTTTGAGTTAACTCTGTTTATCAGTCCCCTCTATTGCCTTTCTCTCAACCAGTTTCTAACACAGTCAGTTACTGGGCCATTCTAAGGGCACTCAGTTTATTTATCAGTCACCTATACAGAATCGTGTCAAAAGCTTTGCTAAAATCTAAGTACACCATATTTAGCGTTTTCCCTCAATCCAAGTATCTGATCACCCACTCAAAGAAATTAATGAGATTTGTCTGACAAGATCTACCTCTAGCAAAACCATGCTCCGGGTCCTCCAATCCACTGGATTCCAGAAACTAGGGAAGAACAAGTAGAAGTGAAATGATTTTTTACTCTTTCAAAAAGTACAAAGACTAGGGGACACTCAGTGAAGTTACATGAAAATTCTTTTTCTCCGAGGACAAGCCGGCCTTTAATTCTCACATGTTTCCAGTCTGGAGCTTGTCTTTGAGCATGAGATGTGCTCCACCGCGCATGCATGAGTGCCTTCCTACCCCCTGCAAGAGCACGGGACCAGCAGTTCTCTTTTTTTCCATGGTGAGGAGAGGACACGTTTATTCCCACTCATCACTGCTGATTTGGCCTTCGGTCTTTTTTGTTTCTTCCTTTTTGTTTTTTTATGTACCTCTCTCAGGGTTTTTCTTTATTTTATTCCTTCCCTGTATTTTGTTTTTAGATTATTTTTTGCCTCTTTTTAAAGTTTTCTTTATTTTACCTTTCATTTCATCAAAAGTTTCCGGTGGCTTCAAGTGCTGCACTCGGTGCAATAGGACCATGTCTGGCAAAGACACCCATTCTTGCTGTCTTCAGTGTTTAGGGCCTGATCATACCCCTGCAAACTGTATTCTCTGTCTTCGTATGAAGAAGGGAACACAGTTAGCCAGAGAGGCTCATGGAGAAAAGATTTTTGGAGCCGAGTCCGAAGCCTCGATGTTGGTGTTGGCATCGGGTGCGTCGGTCCGTATGGCTAAGAGTCCCTTGCACACTGGGAGTGACCTGCATAGAGAGGGTCTCCACTTTCCTTGATGCCAGCCGCTGAGTTCTACTGTGAGCTAAAAATGCTACCGCAGCATAGTAAAAGACCCCCTTAGATATTTATGATTCTAAAATGGATGCACGTAACCAGAGTACAAACATTCTTTTCTCTATGTACTTTAGAACAGGTTTTACATTAGCAGATCCTGTTCTAAAATAGTAGTGGTACTTGAGGTGTCCCAACTTGGACATCTTAAATCTGATGTATGTCTTTGCTAAAATTTGCTTCATAGTATGTCACAAATTAACATTGATTAAGTCTCTTTCTCATATAACACTGTGGGAATTAGTAACCCACATTATTATACAGTACAAATTGCATAGTAACCTGCTTGCATGCTTTCTGAAGTGTTTTGCACAGCTTTCTGTTATCTGCTAGTGCTTTACTTTGTTTTCTTTCATATCAAGATCTTGATATTAAACTAAGTTTACTAATATGGCTGCTAAAATTAAAACCATCCAGGAAACCTGAAACTGATTACTGATTTGGATACTCTCTTTTCTCCAATCCACTTTTCATAACACAGATTTTTAATCTCAGTTTACCTAGCCCACTGTAGTAGTAAATTCTCTCTGGAATCCAGTTCAAGGTTCAGCTTTATTTAATATACCACAAATCACAAAACATCTAAGTGGCTTATAAAATCAGAAACATAAGAATAGCCATACTGGAACAGAACGATGGTCCATCTAGCCCAGTAGCCTGTTTACAATCAAGGAGGTTTAATAAACGGGAGTGGAAGTGAGCCTATCTAGTCCATTGTAAACAAGGAAGCCAATTAGGACAATTTGAGTTTCCCCTTCCCAGGACAGCTGTCATCCCCGTTTACTCAAAACAAAGCAAGCAAACCTATGAGCTGTTGCATCCACATTGTTGTTGTTGCTTTTTATTGTTGGTTCATCTGTAACTAGTCTAAAGCTGTTTCAATTGAATAGGCAGTGCCTTAAAAGTTGGAGGACAAAAGATTTTTTTTAATTTATTGGACAGCTTTTTAATTTATTTGAAAGCTTCCCATATAGTGTAGATATAAATATCATGACATGAATATCACAAAAACAGCTTAAAAATTATTATAGCTGGTACATAAGTACGTAAGTATTGCCATACTGGGAAAGACCAAAGGTCCATCAAGCCCAGCATTCTGTTTCCAACAGTGGCCAATCCAGGTCACAAATACCTGGCAAGATCCCAAAAGAGTACAAAACATTTTATACTTCTTATCCCAAAAATAGTGGATTTTCCTCAAGTCCATTTAATAATGATCTATGGATTTTTACCTTAGGAAGCTGTCCAAACTTTTTTTAAACTCCACCAAGCTAACCGCCTTTACCATATTCTCTGGCAATGAATTCCAGAGTTTAATTACACGTTGAGTGAAGAAACATTTTCTCTGATTCATTTTAAATTTACTACATTGTAGCTTCATCGCATGCCCCCTAGTCCTAGTATTTTTGGAAAGCAGAAACAGACGCTTCACATCTACCCATTCAACTCCACTCATTATTTTATAGACCTGTATCATATCTCCCCTCAGCCGCCTTTTCTCCAAGCTGAAGAGCCCTAGCCACTTTAGCCTTTCCTCATAGGGAAGTCATCCCATCCCCTTTATCATTTTTGACCCTTCTCTGCACCTTTTCTAATTCCACTATATCTTTTTTGAGATGCGGCGACCAGAATTGAACAGAATAGAAATAGCAATTTCAAACTCTGTATTTTGTGATCATTTTTCTACACTAAAAACTAAATAAAGAGCTTCCGGTGACGTCATGTCCGTGAGAGGTTGAAACTCGCGACCTCTCCGGCTCCCGACCTCCTCCAAAACCTGAAGAACGGAACCCCCTGAGCCGCAAACCGCACCTTCAGTGACGGCAAGACTCCCAGTGGCAGGCGAAAACATCCGCGATCTGTCCGGCGGCGCAATGGCGATGAAGACCGCACTTAAAGATAAGCTCCGAGGCAGGGGAGGAGAAGACAAGATGGCGCCACCCGTAAGCCCGCCCGGCCCTCCAGTAACGTCAGCGTGGGTTGCCGAAATTACGGCAGAAATGTCAACAATAATGGAGGCTTTGCTGGAACGGCGATTATCCCCTATAGATTCGAAGCTGGAGAAAGTACAGGCTCAGCTGACTGACCTTTTGCGTGACTGTGCTGTATTCCAGACGCGAGTAGGCGAAGTAGAAGACAGAATGGCCGAGGTAGAGGGCTCACAGACCTCCATGAAAAAGCAACTGCAGGAGATGGAAGACAAAATCGAAGACCTAGAGAACAGGTCCAGGAGGAATAATATTCGTATGATCGGTCTGCCGGAAAGTGTTGGAGAACGGGGCTTAGAGGTCTTTCTGACTAGGTGGATTACAGCTGAACTACATCTCCCAGAATCCATGGGGCCCCTTCGTATAGAACGGGCGCACAGGTTGGGAGCTAAAACAACTGGTTCAAATAAACCTCGGGTGGTGATAATGCGCTTTTTGAACTACGCCCAGAAGCAAGAGGTGCTGCAACAGCTCCGATCCGGCAATGCCTTAACATATGAAGGGTCAACGATCCGCTGCTTTCAGGACTACTCTGCAGGGGTGGCAGCCAAACGCCGCAAGTTCTCAGAGGTCTGCTCACAATTGTTTCACAAAAAAATCAGATTTGCACTGCAGTACCCCGCGAAGCTGCGAGTGACCTATAATGGCACCTCAAAAATCTATGAAACGGCTGAAGCGGCACAGGATTTCTTGAGACAATTGGAGGCAACAACACCCGAGGAGCGCTGAATAGCGAGAGGATTACAATTTACTGAGCGGAGATGCGGAGTCGTGAGGCGGTGGCCTAGTACGGAAAGATGCAAGGAGCGTTTTTGCTTAATTCAATTAACAAGGCAGCTTTGGCGATCATGGAGGAGAGAAGACACTTGAACGTGGAGAGACATTAATATTTTCCTTTTCTTTTTGGACTGACCCAGTTGGGGGATTAAGTTAAGTTAATACAGCAGCAGTTCTAGCTCACCAAAGAGGCGGACTACCTGGCTACGGAAGGACTGCCTTGTTTGACTGCTGCAGCTATAAAGTTAGAGTCCCTGGATGCTGGATACATTCACCTGCAGAGGACATGGATAAAGAGTGGAGTAGGTAAAGCCCTGGTGAGGGGGCTACGACACTACAACTCTTGACCAGCTGAATATTTGGGGGAACTGTTTACTGTTTTTTCTGTTCTATTTGTTTACTGTTTAAAAAAGGAGGGAGGAGCGAGGGAGGGACGTAAGGAAGTTATGGTCCCATTTAGTGGGCCCGGACATAGGGGACAGGGGGGGTTAGAGGCGGGGGAGGGGAGATGGGAGGAGGGGGGGGGATGCGGGTAGCGGTAAGCAGGGGATGAGATCTAAGAGGAGAAGTGGTAAAGGACGACAACGAGGATTTGCGTGGGGCCTAGTAACACCAATTTCCCATGAAAAGAGCTTTGTGGGTAAGGAGCGGGCTACAGTTGGATTGGGCTTAGGACTCAGAGCTTTTGAGGACAAGTTGGAATTAAGAGCCAGAGAGGGCAGAGGTTGGGCTGCTCTCGTGGCATACAAAAGCAGTCTTACATGGCATCAACTATTCAATTATATATAACAAAATAGTAAGAATTATATCATGGAATGTAGGCGGGGTGAACTCGCCCATAAAAAGATCTAAGATATTACAACAGCTAAATAGGCAGAAAACGGATATTGCACTCCTACAGGAGACGCACTTAGACCAAACCGAGCACGCCAAACTCAACACATGGTGGGTAGGGAACTGTATTGCTGCGAATGCAAAAGGAAAAAAGGGACGAGTAGCGGTGCTATTTAGAAAAGGTATAGCCTCAGCGATCAAACCACTTCTGATTGACGCTGCAGAACGATATGTCATTCTGGAAGCGGTTGTCGGGCGGCAGAGACTGCTAATCTGCAACATATATGCCCCAAATAGCTACGACCGGAGATTTTTCCAAAGCCTGCTCAGCTTCTTGTTAAAACAATCACACACAGCCATGGTAGTGGGGGGAGACTTTAATGCAGCCTGGGACCCCTTACTGGACAGATCAGCCCCGGGGGCAGCTTCTTACTATAATAACAAAGGACTCCTGCAGATGGGCCAGTTGTTAGACCTCATTGATGTCTGGCGGGTGTTGCACCCAGGCGAGAAAGACTATACTCACCTTTCACGGGCCCATTCGACTCAGTCGCGAATTGACTATATTCTGACATCGCGCCAAATGTTCGGGGAGGTGACCACGGCAGAAATTGGACCATATGCGGTATCTGATCATGCCTGGGTCAAAATTGAGTGGATGCCTGGGGGTATGGCCCAACAGAAATATAGATGGCAATTCCCCCTGGAACTAAGTTCGGATCCAGTGCTTAAGGGCCGCTTACATGCTAGCTGGGCAAAATATAACACACATAACCAAGAACACTTAGACGACCCTGTTTTGTTCTGGGAAGCGGCTAAGGCGGTTCTTAAAGGGGAAATTATAAGTCATGCACATTATGTGAGGAAAGCACGGGACAGAGAGATATTACGTCTCAGTAAACAGCTGTGTCAGGCGCGAAAGAGATATGGGGACACACATGCAATAGGAGACAAGCAGCAAATGCTAGAGCTTCAGACCGCCCTGAACGTACTGCTACAGGGGAGGGCACATAAGTCCCAGACCTATTACCGCTACATGCTTTATAAGCATGGTAATAAAACGGGCAGACTGATGTCGAAAGTAATTACTCCTCGGGGTGGGACTCGAAATATCTTGGCACTTCGGCAAAAAGGGGGAGGTCTCCACACAACAGATAAGGCAATTTGTGACACTTTCCAGACATTTTATAGGGGGCTATATGCCGCTCCAGAGGAAGAGGGCCTTCCTAGCCAGATGTACTTAGATAACATAGCACTGCCAAGACTCACAACACAGGAGCTGGACAGCCTTAACCAATTAATAACGGAAAATGAAGTTAGTTTGGCTATAACACGAAGCCCACGGTTAAAGGCCCCAGGACCAGATGGCCTTCGAGGGGAATTCTACAAATTGATGGAGGGAGGCGTTATACCAGCTCTTACTAGATTTTTAAATCAACTAATAGAGAAACAGGCAATGCCCCCCGATTTGAACAGAGCCCACATAATAGTCTTGCTAAAGCCTGGGAGGGACCCTTTAGAGCCGACCTCGTACTGCCCTATCTCCCTACTGAACTATGATGCTAAGCTGCTGGCAAAAAGTTTGGCCAACAGGCTGGCAAGACTATTGCCTAGACTGATACATGAAAGCCAGGTTGGCTTTGTGGGAGGTAGGGCGGTGAGCAAAAATTTGAGGAAGATCCTGACATCATTGGAACACAACTCACAGGGTAACTCAGCGTCATTGCTTGTTAGCTTCGACGCGGAAAAAGCTTTCGACAAAGTCCACTGGGACTTCCTCTTTGCCACCTTGGAAGGCTATGGTTTCTCCGGGCGGTTTGTCGAAGCGATTCAAGTCCTATATGCTAATCCTAGTGCAACAATGTGGATAAATGGGCTTGAGTCGGAGAGCTTTCCTATTAGGAGGGGCACGAGGCAGGGATGCCCACTATCCCCCCTTCTTTTTGTACTGACTTTAGACCCCCTTATAAGAGAGATTATGGAAAACCCTATGATTCAGGGAGTCAGAGTGGGACCCCACATGTTTAAGATCGCAGCATTCGCAGACGATCTCCTGGTACACCTCACGAACCCGAGAGAATCGCTAGACACATTATTGGAGGCATTCCGTGAATACGGAGATTATGCAGGCTTTAGAATAAACTTGGACAAGTCTGAAGCTCTGGCCTCGCCAGCGGTGAGCCAAAGTGACTGGGGACCTGGGTTCCCACTGAAATGGACCAAAGACTCTTTTAAATACTTAGGCATTCGACTCACAATGAATACCTCAGATCTATATCAGCTAAATGTCAAGATCCTACTAGAACATACTAGGAACAAATTAGACTCATGGATGAACCTCCCTTTGTCTTTGATGGGGCGAATACACCTAATACAGATGGTGCTGTTCCCCCGCTGGCTATATGCCTTACAAACACTGCCAATCCGCTTGACGAAGACTGATTTGAAACGAGTGACCCGCCTTTTTAGTCGGTTCTGCTGGGTAGGGAAGAAACCAAAATTCAGACAGGACATGTTAGTGGGAAGCTGGAAGCAGGGAGGCATAGGCTTCCCGGACTTGTTCCTATACAACCAGGCATGCCTGATGCGACATCTGGGGGATTTCTCTCAAGACACGCAATATTACACACCCTTAACCTTTGAGAAGGCCTTCTTTGCGCCTTACGATGTGCAGGCACTTCTCCATTTGCCTCGTCGCCTCATCCCGTTCAAATTTTAAAAGAGCATTTTATTTCAACCTCTTAGAGAGACGTGGCAATGGTGGATGAGGCAGCTGGGAGGACATCCACACGTCACTGACCAGATACCGATTATAGGCAACCCAGTATTTAAAGCGGGGTTGGACAACCCGGTCTTTGGTGAGTGGCAAGGGCTGGGTATCACGAAATTGGAACACTTATTAATGGAGAATGGGGAGACGCAAACATTTAACGCCCTTCAGGACAAGGTGGGGGCAACATGGGGCAATAGGTTCGCACATACACAGGTTACACACTACATGAAATCCCTAAACCAGGCAGCTCTGAAGGGGCGAATGGGGGAAGCAATTCGAGGTTTTTTTGAGGAGCTGTTGACAGAGAGGTACTCGGTATCTGGTCTGTATGCAGCCTTGGCCCGGCGTCAACCCAAGAGACAATACGAGGATCTCAAAAACAAATGGGAACAAGATATAGGGTCCTCACTAACGTCTTGGGATGTGGCAGCTACACTGAAAGGCATTAGTATGCTAGTACAGGATGAAAGGCTGAGAGAATGCGGATATAGGGTAGTCCTCCGAGGCTACATGTCTAAAGCACAGCTGGCTCATGTGCAGGGGCCAGACGGTTCAGCTTGTTCCAAATGCGGAAGGGGTCCCGGCTCACTGTATCATGCCTTATGGCAATGTCCCAAGGTGCGTTCATTTTGGCAGCGGGTAAAAGGTTTTTTAAGCCGATTGGGGAATAAGATTCAAGGGACGGACAGGCAGTTTTTGCTGGATCAGCCAGGAGCAGGGGCGTAGCCACGGGTGGGCCTGGACGGGCCCAGGCCCAGCCACTTTTCCTTCAGGCCCGCCCAGCGCCCACCCTAACAAGCCCCAACCCAAGCCATCTTTCCCTGCCTCTTCCGCTGGCTCTCCCCATCCGCGTGGTCTGTTTAATTTTAGTCCTTGAAGCGCCGTTCTCCCTCCAGGACCGCACCGGCGATTCCGATAGCCTTCTGCCAGCGTGCATCGTCGGGGGCGGGGCTTCTCCTTAGGCGCATCCCACCTCAGGACGCGCCTGAGAGGCCCCGTCCCCGACGACGCACTCTGGCAAAAGGCTATCGGAATCGCCGGTGCGGTGCTGGAGGGAGAACGGCGCTTCAAGGACTAAAAATAAACAGACCACGCGGACGGGGAGAGCCGTCAGAAGAGAGGGAGGGGATGGCGAAGGGAGAAAGCGCTGCCAAGGTAGGCCGAGGGAGACAGAAGAAAATGCCTGGGGGGGGGGGAGGGAATATTTTAAAATTACTGTGTAGGGGTGGGGTTGGAAACAGCCCACCCAGGTTAATGCGGGGCCCGCCCAAAATGGCAGGTCTGGCTACGCTGCTGGCCAGGAGCCTTTGCCCCGCTGCGTGCCCCCGCTATAAAACTATGCAGGAAACTGAGTTTGGTTGCTCGGAAGTGTATTATGCAATACTGGACATCCCCAGAGGAGCCGGCCTACTGGCACTGGTGAAACCAAGTACACCTATTGGCCTCTTGGGAAGCAAGAGATTCCAAGCGATCACCCAAACGCAGAGCACAATTTCTCCAGATCTGGATGCCATATCTGCAAGCCCTTAGCCCAAGGGGGCGTAGCGTACTCCTCAATGCCTGATAAAGTTGAAGCGAAGTGGTGGGGATGGAGGAGGCCAGGAATTAGAGAGTGAGACAGTTCCATTCGATGCTTGCCGGGGGAGGGGAGGTTGAAGGGGGGCAGGAGAGGGAGTAGCTAGAGGAGAGATGCGGGAGGAGACTGGACGTCTTGAGAGTTGGATGCTATGGTGGAGGTACGGCTCTGGTAATAAGTCATCGCTGCAGGGACCAGGAACAAGATTTGATCCCTCGGTTAATGAAAAGTCCCATCTCGATGGAGACTGGATATTGAGTAGCTGAAAGATCTTTAGGCATACATAGGGTCCCGAATAGTTGCATATCACAGCCTAACCAGTACATCAACACGAAGCTCCCACACCTGCGAAACATACTGGGGATGGGGCGGAGATTGGGAGGGGGGAAGAGTGGAGGGGAAAACAAAAATAAAAGTTTGACCCTGGTTAAATTTTAGGATATTTATGTATAGTACACCAGAAACGTTCTGTAATACTGTTTATACTATTGTGCTGTACCAAATTGAGGTGTCAATAAAACAGTTGAAACATAAAACTAAATAAATACACTGAGGAGCATAATCGAACGCGCCCAAGTTTTTCTGAGGACTTCCTTGCAGGACGTCCCTGCGAAGGGGCGGGGAAACCTGTATTATCGAAAAACAAGATGGGTGGCCATCTTTCGTTTCGATAATACGGTCGGGGATGCCCAAATCTCAACTTTTACGTCGACCTTAGAGATGGTCATCCCTAGAGATGGTCGTCCCCAATTTTCGGCGACAATGGAAACCGAAGACGTCCATCTCAGAAATGACCAAATCCAAGCCATTTGGTTGTGGGAAGAGCCAGCATTCGTAGTGCACTGGTCCTCCTAACATGCAAGGACACCAACCAGGCACGCTAGGGGGCACTGCAGTGGACTTCAGAAAAAGCTCCCAGGTGCATAACTCCCTTACCTTGTGTGCTGAGCCCCCCCAAAATCCATTCCCCACAACTGTATACCACTACCATAGCCCGTAGGGGTGAAGGGGGGCACCTAGATGTGGGTATAGTGGGTTTCTGGTGGGTTTTGGAGGGCTCACATTTACCACCACAAGTGTAACAGGTAGGGGGGGATGGGCCTGGGACAGCCTGCCTGAAGTGCACTGCAGTACCCACTAAAACTATTCCAGGGACCTGCATACTGCTGTCATGGAGCTGGGTATGATATTTGAGGCTGGCATAGAGGCTGGAAAAAATATTTTTAAAGTTTTTTTTTAGGGTGGGAGGAGGTTAGTGACCACTGGGGGAGTAAGGGAAGGTCATCCCCGATTCTGTCTGGTGGTCATCTGGTCAGTTCGGGCACCTTTTTGAGACATGGTCGTAAGAAAAAATGTACCAAGTAAAGTCGCCCAAGTGCTCGTCATGGACTCCCTTCTTTTTTCCATTATCGGTCGAGGACGCCCATGTGTTAGGCACGCCCTAGTCCCGCCTTCGCTATGCTTCTGTCATACCCCGTGAACTTTGGTCGTCCCCGCGACGGAAAGCAGTTGAGGATGCCCAAAATCGGGTTTCGATTATGCCGATTTGGGCGACCCTGGAAGATGGATGCCCATCTTCCGATTTGTGTCGAAAGATGGGCGCCCTTCTCTTTCAAAAATAAGCCTGTTGGTTAACTTATGTTGTATATCAACCAGTAGTAAATAATAGTAATAGACAATATTAAGTGCATTTTTATAATATACCACTGCATTCTTCAAAACAGATGGAGCAAATTCCCACAAACCATCTAGGCACAGGTAAAAAAATAAAGCTTTCAAATGATCCCAGGATTCAACCTAATACATGTTAAATGTGGGATATGAATGTCGTAAATAGATAGATAGAAACTCTGAATGTTAAGCACCTGATTCTCATAACATGATGTATATTTTAGTGGCCCATTACCAGGAAAGAAAAAATCTCTGCACGAATATAACACATGCTAGGGTGTCCCTGTAACCTGCCCCTCCAACTGACCACTGATTAAGATTTATAACAAATTACTACTTTACCTATGAAAAGTTATCCGTTTTTATGCTTCCTCTGTGTACATCCGTATGCTGCACAAGCTGGCATGTTTGAAAATATAAGTGAGATTACCGTATTTTTCGGACTATAAGACGCACTTTTTTCCCCAAAAATTTGGGAGGAAAATGGGGGGTGCGTCTTATAGTCCGAAGGTAGCGTTTTCGGACCTCCGTTCCAGTACTTACATGATTCCATGTGCCCTGGTGGTCTAGTGACGTCGGGGCAGGAAAGAGCCCCCTCTTTCCTGCCCATCGCGCTGCTCTCCGTGCTTCTCAATGCTTTCTGATGGTCTCGGCGATATTCAAAATGGCCGCCGAGATTCTCGGCGGCCATTTTGAATCTCGCCGAGACCATCAGAAAGCATTGAGGAGCACGGAGAGCAGCGCGATGGGCAGGAAAGAGGGGGCTCTTTCCTGCCCCGACGTCACTAGACCACCAGGGCACATGGAATCATGTAAGTACTGGAACGGAGGTCCGAAACCCGGACAAGACGCACCGGAGCAGAGCACCTAGGTTTTAGAGGAGGGAAAGAGGAAAATTTTTTTTTTCCTATTTCCCTCCTCTAAAACCTAGGTGCGTCTTATGGTCCGGTGCGTCTTATAGTCCGAAAAATACGGTAAATAAAAATGCTACCAACAATAAAGATTGACAACGTAGATGAAGCAGCTCATAGGTTTGCTTGCTTTGTTTTGCGTATACGGGGATGACGGCTGCGCAGGGAAGGGAAGACTCAGACTGCCCTAATTGGTTTCAGCATTTTGTCTTCACTTCATCTCCTGTCTATTAAACCTCCTTGCCAACAATGGCTATGCCATGTCACAAGTACCTGGCAAAATCCAAGTTTCCAAGTTTATTAAGAGCTTGCTATCCCGTCTATCAGTAACACCGGCTAGGCGGCGTACAAACTATACAAAAAAAAATATGAGAAAGATAGAGAACACAAATATACACCAAATAGACGAGGAAAGGCAGGGGGAACTATAATATTCAAGATTTATCTCCTGCTTTCCTATCTTGAATATTATAGTTCCCCCTGCCTTTCCTCGTCTATTTGGTGTATATTTGTGTTCTCTATCTTTCTCTTTTTTTTTGTATAGTTTGTACGCCGCCTAGCTGGTGTTACTGATAGACGGGATAGCAAGCTCTTAATAAACTTGGAATCTTGGATTTTGCCAGGTACTTGTGACATGGCATAGCCATTGTTGGCAAGGAGATTTAATAGACAGGAGATGAAGTGAAGTCAAAATGCTGAAACCAATTAGGTCAGTCTGAGTTTTCCCTTCTGCGCGCAGCCACATCCCCGTATACACACACACACATGAGGTCAGGGACAGGCTCACAGTGGTCAAAACCTGCAGTGGTCACTATGGGAATGCTTGCTGAAAAAGGTAGGTCTTCAAATCAATTTTAAATCTGTTCAGGGATGACTGAGTACGTAGGTGTTCTGGGAGCTGGTTCCAGAGCTCTGGGCCCTGTACTGAAAAAATGCAGCACCATAGGTGCCCTGTATAAGAGGCTTGGGGAGGCTAAGCCTCCCCAGCCCAACCGTAACCTTCCCCTTGCTGCTACCCCCCGCCCCCCAAAAGCGGGGCTGCCTGGCACTGCAGCCAAGCAGCTCTCGGAAGTTTTCTCGCTCCGATCCTTCCCGCCCTCAGCTGAGCTTCCCGATGACAGCCCTCCTCTCTCCATTCCCCCCCCCCCCCCATCCCGGTGCGTGTTTACTGTTTTACTTTTAGTGGCAGCGAGTGGCGATGGCAGTGATGAAAAAGAAAGCACTGTGGGCTCCTCCAGCTTCTCCCTTCCCTTCCCTCACACGTTGTCCCGCCCTCGCGGAAACAGGAAATACATCATCGCAGAAGGCGGGACACGTGTGAGGGAAGGGAAGGGAGAAGCTGGAGGAGCCCACAGTGCTTTCTTTTTCATCACTGCCATCACCACTCGCTGCCACTAAAAGTAAAACAGTAAACACGCACCGGGATGGGGGGGGGGAATGGAGAGAGGAGGGCTGTCATCGGGAAGCTCAGCTGAGGGCGGGAAGGATCGGAGGAAACTTCTGAGAGCTGCTTGGCTGCAGTGCCAAGCAGCCCTGCATTTGGGGGGGGGGGGGGGGCAGCAGCAGATAATGACCTGGGTGATGGCACACACAATGAATTTCTCTTTTTTGTTCTGTTTTTTTTTTCACACTTTGTGGGGTTCCTGCAGAGGTTTGGTCTGGATTTTATGCAACGAGATCACTGCATGAAGGAACTGAGTAAAAGGTGTTGAGAAAATTTTAGCTACTCAGTTATTCTCTCTTCCTTGGATTGCCTCCTCTGTGAATGGACGTGAACATTTAACAATGTGTCCGTGAGCCCTGCTTTAGGTTCATACAGATAATGATTCAGCATAGACATTGTTCTTTCTAAAGGATTTCCAGACCTTGTTGCAGTCTTAGCCTCTTAGCCATGTCCAAGTCAAATATTAAGTTCAGGATGTCCAAATATATATGTTTGAAAGCATTCCCATATTCATGGAAGTCAAAGTAATTATTTAAAATTACAGAGGAAATACCGACTTTATTTCTATAGCAGTGATTCTCAAGCAGGTCTTGGAATATGCCCTAGACAGAGGGTTTCATGATATCCACAAAAAATGCCTTACAAACCTTCATTTCTCTTGCATATATTTGCATATTTTGCAGGTAAACATACATGTTGACGGTCTGCATTTTCCGTATGGGTGGTATATTGGTGTATTAGGGTCTGCCCAGTGTAATATTTATGTTACAGTAAGGTTCTGAGTGTGTTTTTGCACAAATTTGTGCATAGCAACATAACATACATAGTAGGTCACGGCAGAAAAAGACCTGTACGGTTCATCCAGTCTGCCCAACAAGATAAACTCATATGTGCTACTTTATATGTATACCTGACCTTGATGTTTTGCAGTTGAGCGATTGTGGTTAGTATATGCTTTGAGCAACCACTTTATTCTTTGACATATGATACATATCTAATATCTACATTTAATAAAAGGTATTAATTGTGACTTTTATTTTTACTTATTTTTTTCTGTGTTTTCAGACAATTATGGATGTAAGCTCTGACCCTGGCCCCACCCCTAACCCCACACCCTTTAGCCTCCCCAAACAGTTGGGCCACCGACCGCCTATGTGCAGCACCTTATTTTAGCATGAATGATATCTTTATCTGAGGGAACAATCAGGTGTTGTTGCATCTGTGAACGAAGAGAGCATGCAGGGGTTTAAGGGGACAGCATATGTGCTAGGAAGACAGGCTATTGGGTGGTCTTAACTTTAAACACCCAAATTAAAATTTTATAGGCAATGCATTGAGGAAGTGGTAGCCAGTGAGATGATTTCAGAAGGGGAGTTATATGAACATATATCCGGGCCCCATGCATGGGTGTCGTTTGACTGTTTCTTTTGGGGGGGGGGGGGGGTAAAGGATGGGGCAGGGCATATTAGCATATTCATTTGCATATATCTTACATATTCATTATGGTTATTCCCAAAAAAGCCAGCTCTTTCTCCCTTTCTTCCTTCCTTCCTTTCTTCCTTCCTTCCTTCCTTTCTTCCTTCTTTCCTCCTTACCCAGCACTCCCTCTTCCTCTCCAGTAGTATTTCCCCACCTCCTTTCCCATACCATGCCAGTGTTGACCTTAGAAATGAATAGGCTATGTAGATCCTTCAAGAGGTAGTATGTCATGATTTAGGCTCTAAAACCCTTTCTGATGTTTTGGTGCCACCTCAGTAAGGCCAACACACAATCTCACCACAGCAAAACACTATATACAAACTTGTGCAAAAACACACTCATAACCTTACCAAACCAAAACAGCACTAATTCCAAGGTCAGGACGAGCTACAACCTTATGCGTGGAAAGGCAGCACTGTAATTACACCGGGCTCTAAAACACCAATACACTAACTAGTGAAAAAAACAAAACAAAAAGGGCAGTAAATACTACACGCTAGCAGAATACTGCACCTTGATCACACTTGAAAAACACATGACAGTTGTCTGAGCATTTAGTTTTTCTCTTCGCTTTGGTCCCAGTGTCTTCTGTTTTATGCAGTGTCTTCTTTCCATTTGATATTTTCTCTCTCACCATGTCCACCATCCTCCTGTTTTCTTATGCATCCTGTCTACCATCTGCAACCCTGTCCCTATTCTTCAAGTTTTAGCATCTGCCCTCAAAGTGTTCCAATCCAGCCCTTAAATTCAGCAGTTCCCCTCCATCCATATCCAGCATTTCTCCTCACTTCCCTCCATCCATGTACATCTACTTCCTCTGTCTTCCCTCCCTTCCATCCATATCCAGCATTTCTCCTCTCTTCTCACCCCTCTATCCATGTGCATCTCCTTCCTTTGTCTTTCCTTCCCTCCATCCTTGTCCAACATTTCTCCGCAGGGCCGCCGAGGGACTGGGCCGGGCCCAGGGCAAGGCCGCCCCCGGGGCCCTGCCTCTCCTGCGCTCGCTGCCCCACCCCCGAGGTCGCCACCACTCCTCCCCCCAAGGTCGGCGAAGCCACTGCTCCCCCTCCACCCCCCCCCCCGAGGTCGCCGCCGCTCCCCCCTCCGTCTGCCACCAGACCGGGCCCCCTGCATTGAAATCGCAGTCTCACCTCCGTGAAAGCAGCGCTGCAAGGAGCAGAACGCCTCCCTTCGGCCCTCCTTCCCTCCTTGTGTCCCGCCCTCACGGAAGTTACGTCAGACAAGGGCGGGACACAGGGAGGGAAGGAGGCCCGAAGGGAGGTGTTCTGCTGCCTGCAGTGCTGCTTTCACGGAGGTAAGACTGCGATTTCAATGCAGGAGGCAGACGGTCGACGACAGAGGGCGGGTGGGACTGCGGCATCGGGCCCCCCCTTGGAGGCCCGGGGAATTTTGTCCCCCATGCCCCCCTCTCGGTGGCTATGTTTCTTCTCTCTTTCCTTCCCTTCACTCCATCCATGTCCAGCATTTCTCCTCTCTTACCTCCCCTCCATCCATGTGCATCTCCTTCCTGACTTCCCTCCCCTCCATCCATCCATGTCCAGCATTTCTCCTCTCTTCCCTCCCCTCCATCCATGTGCATCGCCTTCCTGACTTCCCTCCCCTCTATCCATCCATGTCCAGCAACTCTCCATTCTCCCCTGCCCACTCCTCCATCCATGTCCAGCAAAGTTCTTCTATCCCCTGCCCCTCCATCATCCATGTCCAGCAATTCTCCTCTCTCGCTTGCCCTTCCCTCCATGTCCAGCAGTTTCTCTTCTCTCCCGTGCCTTCCCCTCCCATCCATGCAATTCTACTCTGCCCTTCCCCTCCCATCCATGTCCAGCGATTTTTCCTCTCTGTCTCCTGCCCTCCCCTCCCATCCATGTCCAGCAATTCTCCTCTGCCCTCACCTCCTATCCATGTCCAACGATTCTCCTTTGCTTCCTATCCTCCACTCCCATCCATGTCCAGTGACTTGCCTCAGCCCCCCCTTTTCAGTCCCTGAGTTCGAGTTCCAACCCAGCCCCACATAGGCGGTCGGTGGCCCAACTGTTTGGGGAGGCTAAAGGGGGCGGGGTTAGGTGTGGGGCCAGGGGTGGAGCTTAAATCCATAATTGTCTGATAACACAGAAAAAATAAATAAAAATAAAAGTCACAATTAATACCTTTTATTAAATTTAGATATTAGATATGTATCATATGTCAAAGAATAAAGTGGTTGCTCAAAGCATATACTAACCACAATTGCTCAACTGCAAAACACTATGCACAACTTTGTGCAAAAACACACTCAGAACCTTACGGTACCATAAATATTACACTGGGCAGAACCTAATACACCAATATACCACCCATACGGAAAATGCAGACCGTCAACAATATGAAACAAGGGATCATAATATCACAATTCTCATGCAGAGCCACAAAACATCCTAATTCATGTTTAATGTGTGCTAAAATGCCATAAATAAGTAAATAAATATAAACTTTTAATGTTGAGCACCTGATTCTCAAAGTGGACATATTCTAAACACTATAATGAAAATAAAATTATCTTTTCTACCTTTGTTGTCTGGTGACTTTATTTTTCTGATCATGCTGGCCCAGTATCTGATTCTGCTGCTATCTGTCCTCTTAACTCCGTTTCAGGGCTTCATTTCCATTTATTTCTTTACTTTCTGCCTTTCTTCTTCATTTCTTGTCCTACATCCGTAAGTAAAAGCTGGGTCCTCCGCAGACTTGACTGTCCAGTGGATCCAGCTTCTGCCTATTTTCTTCATCCATGTGCAGTTTTTCTCTCTTCCTTTTCCCTCATCTCATCTCCTTCCTCACTCTTCTCTCCCCTCCATCCATGTCCAGCATTTCTTCTCTCTCCCTTCCCTCTCCTCCATCCATGTCCAGCAACTCTCCTCTCCCCTGCCCCCCTCCAGCCATCCACACCCACCCAGCAATTCTCTCCTCTCCCCTGCCCCCCATCAGCCATCCACACCCACCCAGCGATTCTCTTCGATCCCCTGCCCCCCTTCCAGCCATCCATACCCACCCTCAACAATTCTCGCTCCCCTGCCTCCGTCGCAGCAGCCGCAGTGAAAGCACGTCTCTAGCCTTGTAAGCCTTCCCTTCATTTCCGTCAGCGTCCCGCCCTTGCGGAAAGAGGAAATGACGTCAGAAGAAGGCGGGACACTGACGGGAACGAAGGGAAGGCTTACAAGTGAAATATTCAGATCCTTTTCTCAATAGAGAAACCTCAAACTTGTAAATTTCCACCAATCTCTTTTCACATATTTTCTCATTTACCACATAATCAGGCACTCTTTTATCATTTCAGTCAACTTAGATCAAACAACAATTCTTTCTTTCCTTTCTTACACACGGAGCTCAAACATGCAGATCCTGTCTCAGTCAAATCTCTCTATTACCGGGCAGATTTTCTAACAGGAGCTGCTCATCCAATCAGAGAGCTCTATTTGAATGCAGATTAACATACACTCTGATGGACCAGAGAAAGACCCAAATTGGACAATTAAGTCTATAAGGATAGGAACAGTCACGGATGCTCTATCTAGATATATAAGCATGTCATCTGCAAACAGATTAATTTTAAATTCTTGGGATCCCATTTTAATTCCCTGAACTTTGTCCGTCTGTCGAATTTTGATAGCAAAGGGTTCTAAGGACAGCACAAATAGCATCGGGGAGAGCGGGCACCCTTGCCGTGTGCCCCGCTTTAAGGAAAAGACAGATGACAATGCTCCATTTATTAATATCTGAGCTGTGGGATGGCTATATAAAGCGCGGATTCCTCCTAAGAAAGCTCCCATGATACCAAATTGCGGTAACACCCAAAATAGATAGTCCCACAAGATCTTATCAAATGCTTTTTCCGCGTCCAAACTTGTAATGATCGCATCTCCGGGTTTGCCCCCCCCTTTCTGCAACACTGTCAAGGCTCTCATAATATTGGAAGATGCATATCGGCCTGGCACGAATCCCGCCTGATCCGAGTGAACCAGGCCAGGTAAGACCCTCCCCAACCTATTTGCCATAATATTGGCAAAAAGCTTTATGTCTTGATTAAGGAGCGATATGGGCCTGTAGGAACCCAGCAATTCCTCATCTCGCCCAGGCTTAGGGAGTACCACTATGTGTGCATGTGTAAGTCTACCGCCCGCCTCCCCAGTTGTGCAGAGATGATGACATAATTCTTGAAAAGGGGGTCCTACGTTGGCACCTAATATCTTATAAAATTCAGGCCCTAGGCCGTCTGGACCGGGGGCCTTAGCCAACTTAAGGCGTTTCACTGCCTGAAGTACTTCCTCTCCCTTCACCGGCGCATTTAACTGATCTCTCTGCTCCTGCGATAACTGCGGTAAAGGAAGATTCTGAAAAAATAATTCCCGCTGGGTCCGATCTGTCTCTCCTGCATTATACAGTGCCTGATAGAATTTGACAAACTCTTCCTGGATGCCCTCAGATGTGGCCACTACCTGCCCTCCAGGAGATCTCACCTTCATTATGATTTTTTTGGCCCCTCTGCCTTTTACCAGGGTCGACATCAATCTCCCCGCCTTATTCCCCCATCTATACAAATTAAATTTATACAAGCTGATATCCTGAGCCGCCCGCGCATTCAAAATATCATTAATTTGCCGGCGAGTGTCCAAATATTCCTTTTTTATCTCGTCTTCCCTCTGCCGTACATGCCTCCCCCTCAACTGTTGCAGATGGCTCGATAAGGCAATTAATCTACTATTACGCTCCCTGTTTAATTTTGCCCCATAGGCGATAATATGCCCCCGCATCACGGCCTTCCCCGCTTCCCAATAAGTTATAGGGTCTACTGATTCCGGGTCATTTTCCATTAGATAATTGTCCCACATCTTCAACAAAAAACTACGAAACTCAGGCTCCAAATACAACGTTGGATTCATACGCCACATCCTTGATGCACTGCCTTGGTGCCACTGGATGTCTGCCCAAATCAAACAATGATCCGACACTGCCCCGTCCACTATATCTGCCGCCTGCACTTTCGACATAAGGGTTGCATCAACTAGTAAATAATCGAGCCGTGCATATACCCCATGTACCTGAGAAAAAAAAGTGTAGTCATATGATTCTGGATGTAAGATCCGCCAGATATCCAGGAGCCCTAGCTCTTGTACTAGAAAGTTAATCCCTTTATCTTTCCATGCTGGAGGCCGCGGCTTTGCTGGCTTGCAATCTATCAAGGGGTCTGCAGTAATATTAAAATCTCCCCCCAGCACCAATTTGTACCCACTAACTGATACCAAATGAGCTAAAAGACCAGAAAAGAAAGAGTGGGAATATACATTTGGCGCATATATGGAGCATAAGGCCACCCTCTGCCCTGCAACCTCTCCCCACCATATGACAAACCGACCCTCTGGGTCTTGTACTAATTTATGCATGCTAACATGGTGCCTTCTATGGAATAATATAACCACCCCCCTTTGTCTGTTATTAAAGGAAGATGACACTATCTCTCCAACCCACCCTTTTTGTAACTTCCGATGTTCTTGTTGTGAGAGATGAGTCTCCTGTAAAAACATCACATCAACTTTCATTTTATTACAATATGCCAAAATTTTAGTCCGCTTAACCGGTGAGTGAATACCATCAACATTTAATGATCCTATTCTCAAACTACCCATCTGTCAGATCGAAAGGCGATATGCAGCCTTATGTCCGAGAACAAGGGGTGATGTCCCAGCTCACCACCCCTTCCCTTTCCAGGTGTTGCCTCGGTACCAATCTCCTCCATGTAGCAGTATTCCTTATTTCTCCAGGAGCCTTCCCCCCACCCCAGCCCCTCCCCCTCCCCTCCCTCTCTTTCCCATCCCTGTCCCTCCCTTCGTTTGCTACATCCACACTCTGTGTACCATTCACTCCATCCAGTCAAATAGCTCCTTCCTCCCACTTCTCCCCTCCCATCCCCCTTCCCCCCTACCTGTGCCCACACCCTCAAGTCCCTTCCCACCCTCCCCTTTAGAACAACCAGTGTTACAACCCTCCCCTAAGAGAAAGCTACTCCCCTCCCTTCCTCCCCCCCCCCCCCCCCCCCCCCGAAAAGGACCCTCAGCTTGCCTGAGCGCTGCATTTCCCTTTCTTAAACACCCCCACCCGTTTCAACATTTTCCCTTCAACTCCCCCAATACGACAGCAGAAAAGTAAAACGATCCCATCAGAGGCAAATTATACAAATAACAGTACCCCTCCAAACTTGTTCAAACTATAGTCCATTGTGTTCCTTTATTTTCTCTCTCTCTACCTCGTGCAGCCTATAAAAAAAAGAACACAGGCTTCACTGCAACAAGCCTCTTTAAATTACAAATCGTCCCCAGGCAACTCACAACTTCCCCACTGAGTCTTCAGTCTTCTAGCTGGCATCCAGATAAAGCTGGGAAGAAGAAAAAAAAAAAAAAAAAAAAACCCACAAACAGCCTCTCCTTCCAAATCAACAATGTCTCCCGTTTAAAAATGCCCGGGCTCCACTCCTTGTTGTTTACAGTAATCAATCTTTAATGGTTCTGCTGCTTGCAATCCCCTGCACGTCAAAAATAACAAGAAATAAATCCTAGCCTGCCTGGCATAATGTCTCCGGCGGCTCTCCACGTGTCATCAAAGGTGTTTTCAAGCCGGCTCCCTTCAACCACTCTAACATTGCACTCTATCACTGCAACCGCTCCAGAAATGAGCGCAATTCTTCTGGCTGCTCCATGAATAGAACACGACCTTCATGCAGCACTCTCACCTTTGCTGGGTACTGCAGCGAGAACCGGATCCCTTTGTTGTAGAGCTGAGAGCAGTACGGAGACACTCGTTTTCTTAGCTCTGACACCCGCGGCGAGAAATCTTGAAACATCAGCACGCCTGTCCCCTGATAAGTCAGGGTTCTCTTCTGGCGATACTTTTCCATCAGCTGGGCTTTCTCAGCATAGTTGAGAATACGAGCAATTACCGGGCGTGACTTACTGCTATGTTCTTTAAGCGCTCCGATCCGATGCACCCGCTCTGCTTTGAGACGTTGCCCTTCTGACTCAATCCCAAGCTCTTTCGGCAGCCAGACTTCTACCAAGTCCCAGAGCTCTTTATCTTTGACCGATTCCGGTATTCCCACCAGCCTGATATTATTCCGCCTGCTCCGGTTCTCATGATCTTCTACCCGCTCTTCCAGCAGTTTACACCTCTTCTCCAGAGCAGACATTCACCAGATCCTCTTGCTGTGATATTCGTTCCTCTGCCAGTTGTATGCGGGTGCTTTGTGCCGCCATGCTTTCTTTCATCTCGTCCATAAAGACATGCAGCGCCGACAGCTTGTCATCCAGAACTGCTGCCATGTGCTTCATTATCTCTTGTATCGCTGCGTCTTGTATGGCTACCACCGGCAGATCCTGACTCTGGGTCGCCTCTCCTTTCTCCTTTCCAGACGCCATCTTAGCCACGTGGGGGGTTCCGCGCCCTTTCTGAGTACGCGGGGTCTTTGCCGGCATACCCTGAAAGCAGCTTCTGATCTTTCTCCTTTATTGCTCAATCGATGCAGCCCACGCTACCTTGTACTGGACGATGTTTTGAGGGACCAGATCGGGGGTTTGAGCACATTAAATCAGCTGATTTATAAGCGATGAGGAGGAGAGCAGCCTCGAGACGTCCATCCAGCATCTGTCTTCGCTCTCTCTCTCTGCCATCCAGTGTCTACCGTCTCTGCCGTCCCTTCCATCCACTGTCTGCCCTTTCTTTCTGCCCCTTCAATCCACCATTTGCCCTCCCTCTCCCATCCTCCAGGGTCTGCCCTCCCTCTCGCTGCCCCTTCTTTTCTGCCCTCAGTTCCAGCCCCATTATCCCACCTGCCCCTAGCTCCAGCCCCAGCACACATCTCCCACCTGCCGCTCCTTTTCAGCCACTAACCCCTTTTTAAACTCTGTCAAACTAACCACGTTCTCCAGCAACAAATTCCAGAGTTTAATTATGCGTTGGGTGAAGAAATATTTTCTCCGATTTGTTTTAAATTTACTACACTGTAGTTTCATCGCATGCCCCCTAGTCCTAGTATTTTTGGAAAGCGTATCCAATACCTAAATCAAGTTAATGTTATCAAACTCAGATAGCACTAACCTGTGTTAAGATATAAGTAAGTTCAAAACACTACAAGACAACACAAAATTAAGTTCATTAAGGTGAATGTTAAACATGTTACTCTCAAGTTTTAAAAAGTGTTTATCAAATGAGAAGCTTATGTTAAGAAGGCTTTCTCCTATTTTGTCTCTCAGTGATATATCTTCAGCTATACTCTTTTTGCAACCACACTCAGCAACTATGTAAAGCAAATATATTTCAACTAATACTGCATATTGGTCCTTTAAACCATGCTTTTGCCAGAACAATGATTCTGAAATCTTTTATATAGACTCAAGACAAGATGCATGCTGTATAAAATGTATTCAAATTAATAAGATATTTGTATTATTTTTTTTAATGATAATGTTCAGCAGGTGGCTGAGTGCCAGTTCCTTCTTCCTATAAATGGCGATTGATTATACTATCAAATAAATGTCAGCTTTTATGTTATTTTCTAGAAAGTCTGACAACCCAATGGGCTTTTTTTGCACAATGATTAAGATCTTTCGTGAATCTTATGGTTATAGCTAGATTATGCATTTAGGAAAACATTAGTATGCCTCCACGGACATTTAGAACTTCAGGAACATTCAGTTTTTCTTTTAGCAGACAAAACACTGATATCAAATACTAACCATTGCCTTAAACAGCGACTCTACTCCCTCACATCAGCAGCGCACTATTCAGACCTTAATACAACCCCCCCCCCCCCCCCCCCCCGTGCTGCGAAACCTCTTGTTCTCGGAAGAAAAGCAGAGATACGAAGTCACATGCATTTGACTTCCTTCAAACTGTCAGACGACGAGCACTTCTGTTCACATGCAACCGGGGACCCTTCTTCTCCCCTCCTCCGTGGTCTACCATCTCTCCCTCTCTTCCGCTCTCCCCTGACCAACATGTCTCCACCTCTCCTCCCCGCCCGCAGCTCAGGTTCTAGCCCTCATTCTCAAACTCCCTATCACCGCATTCCCACCTTCCAATTCGTGTTTGAAATCACCCGAGTGGCTCGCCAGTTTTTCTTCTCCGGTATCCTGCGACCTCTGACACAACATCTTTCTATCGATGCCCGTCCCTCCGTGCCGGAAACAGGAAGAGCAAGCAAATCACCTCATCACGTCGGCCCTTCAATCACTGTGTCCCGCCCTCGCGGAAATAGGAAGTTACATCGGAGGGCAGGACACAGTGATTGAAGGGCCGACGCGATGAGGCGATTTGCTTACCTTACAGCAGCGCAGAGCAGAGGCGAGGCACTTCATCGGTTTTCTTTTTTAAGGTGGTGCTGGGTGGCAGAAGAGGATCATCTCTCTGTCCGTCAACGGAGCTGGTAGGCAGGTGGGGGCGGGGCGGATGTTGGTTGGGTGGGCCTGGAGGGAAAGTGGCTGGGCCTGGGCCCATCCAGGCCTGCCCATGGCTACACCCCTGGTGGAAACTGAAAAGAATAAGACCATTCTTCCCAAGATCCATCTTTCGCAGCCTAGTGCAATCCCTCGTACTCAGCCATCTGGATTACTGCAACTCAATATACGCAGGTTGTAAAGAGCAAGTACTGAGGAAACTTCAAACAGCCCAGAACATAGCAGCCAGACTCATCTTTGGAAAACCAAAATACGAAAGTGCAAAACCCTTACGAGAGAAGCTACACTGGCTCCCACTCAAGGAACGCATTACTTTTAAAGTATGCACATTAGTCCACAAAATCATTCACGGTGAAGCCCCAGCCTACATGTCTGACTTAATAGACCTACCACCCAGAAACACTAAAAGATCATCCCGAACTTTCCTCAACCTCCACTTTCCTAATTGCAAAGGCATAAAATACAAAGCGCTGCACGCATCAACCTTTTCTTATATGAGCACGCAATTCTGGAATACACTACCACGCAACCTGAAAACGATCTACGAACTAACCAACTTCCGCAAATTATTGAAGACTCATCTCTTTGATAAAATTTATTGAAAGGATCACAACACATGAAGTCCACACACACTGTCAGTAATGCATCAATACATTCTCTTGGAATTCTCATCCCCCTTTAATTTTACCACATTTATAGCTTTACTCACAGAAAAATGTTATACTGAATGTTCTCCTACTATTGTTTTGTTGCCCTATCAGTTTCCCGTTGTCTCTTTCCATTGTTCCATTGTTCTTTTCCATTGTTCTATTCCTTCAACGATACTCTGACTTTGTCTTCGCATAACTCCTCACAATGTAATCCATAACCGAATTGTAACAAATTGTATTTCCATCATTTACAATGTATTGTAAGCCACACTGAACCCGCAAATAGTTGGGAAAATGTGGGATACAAATGCAATAAATAAATAAATAAACCTGAAAAAGGTCTATGAATTGACCAACTTCCGCAAACTACTGAAAACTTACCTCTTTGACAACATATATCATAAAGATCAGCATGTATAACTGCACTATCTCTAATATATCCAGAAATATTCTCTAATGTCTTCTGCTTTAAACTATCATGTATTTCACGTATCTCTAATATATCCAGAAATGCTCTTTAATGTCTTTTGCTCTAAAATCATCATGTATTTCACCACCATGTAACCCAAAATCCTCTGTTAAACCAATTGTATGTTCTCTTCTACCTCCATCACCCTTGAAGAATTGTAAGCCACATTGAGCCTGCAAAGAGGTGGGATAAATGTGGGATACAAATGCAATAAATAAAAATAAATAAAATCCCCCCTGTTTTCTTTTGCACAAGGAAGTACTTGGAATAGAATCCCTTCCCGTCTTCCAATGGTGGAACAGGCTCGACAGCATGGGCCTTGAGAAGGGTAGACAGATTCTCTGCAACTACCTGGTTGTGCTCTTTAAAATCAAGCATGGTTCTGGCCAATGTAATGCCAATTTTTAAAAAAGGTTCCAGAGGAGATCCTGGAAATTATAGACCGGTGAGCCTGACATAGGTGCCAGGCAAAACGGTATCTTTGAAGGGGTGAATGAACATGTGGATAAAGGTGAGCCGGTCAATATTGTATATCTGGATTTTCAAAAGGCGTTTGACAAAGTACCTCATGAAAGACTCCAGAATAAATCGGAGAGTCATGGTATGGGAGGAAGTGTCCTATTGTGGATTAAAAACTGGTTAAAAGATAGAAAACAGAGAGTAGGGTTAAATGGTCAGTATTCTGAATGGAGAAGGGTAGATAGTGGGGTTCCCCAGGGGTCTGTGCTGGAACCGTGGCTTTTTAACATATTTATAAATGATCTAGAGATGGGAGTAACTAGTGAGGTAATTACATTTGCTGACGACACAAAGTTATTCAAAGTTGTTAAATCATGAGAGGATTGTGAAAAATTACAAGAGGACCTTAAGAGACTGGGAGACTGGGCATCTAAATGGCAGATGACGTTTAATTTAAGTAAGTGCAAAGTGATGCATGTGGGAAAGAGGAACCCAAACTATAGTTACGTCATACAAGGTTCCACATTAGGAGACACCGACAAGGAAAGGGATCTAGATGTCTTCATTGATGATACGTTGAAAACCCTCTGCTCAGTGTGCGGCAGCGGCTAAGAAAGCAAATAGTATGTTAGGTATTATTAGGAGAGGAATGGAAAACAAAAAAGAGGATGTTATAATGCCTTTGTATCGCTCCATGGTGTGACTGCACCTCGAATATTGTATTCAATTCTGGTCACCACATCTCAAAAAAGATATAGTGCAATTAGAAAAGGTACAGAGAAGGGCAACTAAAATGATAAAGGGGATGGGATGACTTCCCTATGAGGAAAGGCTAAAGCGGGTAGGGATCTTCAGCCTGGAGAAGGAGAGGGGAGATGTGATAAAATAATATAAAATGAGTGGAGTGGAACGGGTAGACATGAATCGCTTGTTTACTCTTTCTAAAAATACTAGGTCTAGGAGGCACGCAATCAAGCTACAAAGTAGCAAACTTAAAATAAATTGGAGAAAATATTTCTTCACTCAACATGTAATTACAAAAGTATTTATTTATTTATTTATTTATTACATTTGTATCCTGCACTTTCCCACTAAAAGCAGGCTCAATGCGGCTTACATAGTAATAGGTAACACAGAATTTTGTTATGTAAAGTAGGAAATTAAGTATAACATAGTAATGATGGGTAGTAATAGGATGGATGGGTAGGTAGAGATAGGTGATAGAGAGGAAGGTAAGGTGGGAGATATAGTCTGGGTCAATGTTGTTTTCTCTTCGGTATATGTAAGGTACATAAGTATTGCCATACTGGGAAAGGCCAAAGGTCCATCAAGCCCAGCAACCTGTTTCCAACAGTGGCTAATCCAGGTCACAAATAACTGGCAAGATCCCAAAAAATACAAAACATTCTATACTGCTAATCACAGAAATAGTGGATTCTCCCCAAGTCCATTTAATAATGGTCTATGGACTTTTTCTTTAGAAGGCCGTCCAAACATTTTTTAAACTCCGCTAAACTATTCGCCTTTGCCAAATTCTCTGCCTACGAATTCCAGAGTTTAATTACTTGTTGAATGAAGAAATGTTTTCTCCGATTCGTTTTAAGTTTACTACATTGTAGCTTCATCGCATTCCCCCTAGTCCTAGTATTTTTGGAAAGCATAAACAGACGCTTCACATCTACCCATTTCGCTCAAATCATTATTTTATAGACCTCTATCATATCTCCCCTCAGCCGCCTTTTCTCCAAGCTGAAGAGCCCTAGCTGCTTTAGCCTTTCCTCATTCTACTATATCTTTTTTGAAATGAACAAAATATTTGAGGTGCGGTCACACCATGGTACGATACAAAGGCATTATAACATCCTCATTTTTGTTTTCCATTCCTTTCCGAATAATACCTAACATTCTATTTGCTTTCTTAGCTGCAGCAGCACACTGAGCAGAAGGTTTCAATGTATCATCAATGATGACACCTAGATCCCTTCAACGATGACACCTAGATCCCTTTCTTGGTCCGTCACTCCTAACGTGGAACCTTGCATGACGTAGCTATAATTCGGGTTCCTCTTTCCCACATGCATCACTTTGCACTTGCTCACATTAAATGTCATCTGCCATTTGGATGCCCAGTTTCCCAGTCTCGTAAGGTCCCAGCACAGACCCCTGGGGAACCCCACTAACTACCCTTCTCCATTGAAAATACTGACCATTTACCCTATTCTCTTTTTTCTATCTTTTAACCAGTTTTTAATCCACAATAGAACACTGCCTCATATCCCATGACTCTCCAATTTCCTCTGGAGTCTTTCATGAGGTACCTTGTCAAACGCCTTCTGAAAATCCAGATACACAATATCAACCAGCTCATCTTTATCCACATGTTTGTTCAGCCCTTCAAAGAAATGCAGTAGATTGGTGAGGCAAGATTTCCCTTCACTAAATCCATGTTGACTTTGTCTTATTAACCCATGCTTTTGAATGTGCTGTGTAATTTTGTTCTTTATAATAGTCTCTACCATTTTGCCCGGCACCGATGTCAGACTTATTGGTCTATAACTTCCCGGATCTCCTCTGGAACCTTTTTTAAAAATCGGCATTACATTGGCCACCCTCCAATCTTTCAGTACCATACTCGATTTTAAGGATAAATTACATATTACTAACAATAACTCCGCAAGTTCATTTTTCAGTTCTATCAATACTCTGGGATGAATACCATCCAGTCCAAGAGATTTGCTACTCTTCAGTTTGTAGAACTGCTCTATTACATCCTCCAGGTTTACAGAGAATTCATTAAGTTTCTCCGACTCGTCAGCTTTGAATACCATTTCTGGCACCGGTATCCCACCCAAATCTTCCTCAGTGAAGACCGAAGCAAATAAATAATTTAATCTCTCTTCTACGGCTTAAACTCTGAAATTCGTTGGATGGCATTCTAAAAGAAAAGTCCATAGACCATTATTGAAAGGGGAAAGTCCACTGTTTATTTCTAGAATAAGCAGCATAAAATGTATTGTATTGTTTTGGGATCTTGCCAGGTACTTGTGACCTGGATTGGCCACTGTTGGACACAGGATGCTGGGCTTGATGGACCTTCGGTCTCTCCCAGTATGGCAATATTTATGTAATTAAGTGATTTGCTCTTGGTGAGCAATCTGGTGGTCTCTGTCGCCAATGTAGGGTGTAACTGAGACGGTGTGGTCGGTGGTTACAAGGGGCCACCTTTCTTGAAAAAATTTCAGCCTCCCTCCGACCGGTCATTTTTATTGCAGCTATACTCTGCTGGAACCAGTCAAAAGCTCTCCCCTTGCTTTGACTGGGGAGCTGACTGTGCCATAGGCACATGCTATTGACAGGAATGAGAGCAATGGGGCTCAGCCTGCTGAGGCTGATGAGAAGACGTGTACCTACGTCTCTGTGAGTAGTAGAGACCCCTCTTCAACTTGCCCCAAAACCACCTGGATGAGTAGGTAGTTGCAGAAGATGTCCAGCGGGAGAGAGCTTGATGTTATCAGTGTGCTTCTTGATGAGGTCAGCAACTTTCTCTACCTTCTCTCCAAAAAGATTATCCCCCCGGCACGTGGCATCTGCTAACCTCTGGGTCTAAGTCAGAGACACAGAGCCATGAGAGTCTGCACATTGCTATACGTTAAGCAGAGATCCTGGATGACACATCAAAAATGCCATCGGCGCCCCTGGTCAAGGATACACTTTCTGCTGCTTGACCAACTGGCAAAGAGATTCAGCCTTCTCTGGTGGGAGAGAGCCTGCTAAATCAGACATACTGTGCACCAAGGACCGCAAGTACAGGCTTGTGTAGAGCAGGAACAATTGTATATGGGAGATGAGCATAGAGGCCTGATACACCTTCCACCCAAAAGAATCTAGAGTTCTAGCTTCCCTGCCGGGTGGCACCGACCATTTTGAGCATGGATTCTATCACTTGGGAACAATGAGGCAATTGAAACCTATCAAATCCAGGGTAAGACTGAATCCAGTACATGATATCAATCATGTAGGGAGAACAGGGACCGACAGAGGGTTCACCCAGTTCTTCATTTGAATGTCCTGCAAGTTCTCGTGAATCGGGACCATCACAGCCCTCCCTAGAAGGAGAATCCTAGTCCAGAACCTCAAACATCTTAGCCCTGGGTTTATCCTCCACTTCCAAAGAAATGGGAATGGCAGCCACCATTTCCTTAACAAAAGATGGGAAGGAAAGGCTTTCAGGTGGAAACTTTCTCCTTTCCTGTGGAGGGGAGGGATCAGAGGAGGACCTAGGTCCCTGAGAGGTGCGTTGAGGTGTTGGCTCCAGCCTCGAATCTGGCAAAGCTTCCTCCACTGACATTGAGGATGGCAGTCAATGATGCAAGTGGCGCCGGTGTCAGAGACATCACCGCAGGCTGACAGCCATAAGGGGCAGCAGCAAGAGGCATGGCGAGGACAAGCACCCCAAATGCCAATGCACTCTGTTGTAGTAGCCCCGCCAAAAGCTCAAGGAGCAAAGCCCAGAGGTTTTCATCGAGGTCCAACATCGGGAAAGGCTGGGGCATTGGAGCAGAGATAGGCTGCTGAACTGTTGGGGTCAATGCGGGCATCTGGTCCTGGCTGTGTGGAGATCCACGCACCAGTCCTTCTGTATGGATGGGGAGAGGTCCTCCCGGCGCTGGTGCTTCTTGGGTACCGGGTGTTGCCTCAGTGTCTTGGAGCTCCTGGCACCATGCATTGAGGGTGATCGATGCTGATGTTTCTTGGGCTTCTCCCGATGCCAGTCATCAACAGTCCTTGGTGCCAACGAGGATGACATTGACTCCTCACATCGCTTCAGGGTTGGGTGCAAATCTGACCAGTCCTAGGGGGCCTGCAGAGTGACCGGTGTCAAGGAAAATGGAGACCTACTTGATGCATGGCCACTCCCAGTGTCTATATGCCTAGTGGACCGATAGGCCCAATGCCAATGCAATTCCCAACACCAATGCCGAAGCTTCGGACCTGGCTCCAAAAAGTTTTTTCTCACTGAGCCTCTCTGGCCAGTCGGGTTCTTTTCATCATACAAAGACAAAGAACATGGTTAGAAGGAGTACACTCAGACCTCAAACAATGAAAATACCAAGAATGGGTATCTTTTGCCAGAGATGGTCCTATGGCATTGGCTGCAGCGCTTAAAACCACTGGGAACCTTCAATGACATGGAAGAAAAAACAGTCATGGCCAAATTAAAGGACTCGATGGTGCTGAAAAAAGGGGCAGCACACCAGAAAAAAGAATAGGAACAAGCCCAACTGGAAATCAGGCCTAAGTGCAGCCTACTGAGCACAGTAAATATAAAGGAAACTTAAAACGAGGACAAAAAAAAACTAACACCACAAGGGTAAGGGAAGAAAACAGCCTCAAAATAAAACAAGGCAATAAATAAAGGGAAGGCACAAAACAGTCACTCGAAAAAACTCTCTTGATCCAAGCTGTGAGGAGTGATAAAAATGACATCCTCTCCTCGCCGCGGAAAAAGAGAACTGGAGGTCCTGCATTCTCGGGGCGGGTGGAAAATCACTCGTGCATGCACGATGGGAGTGCTGCTGTAGAATTATGAGCACAGTCATACACTATGGAATGGGTTAAAAGGCCAGAGATTGATAAAACTGGAGTCTATCAGAGATTGATGAGCCTGCATGATCTCTGGTATTTATGATACCCTTATGGGCAAGGCAGGCTTGGGAAAGAAACTAGTATAAACAATAGAAAAATGTTGTCCAACAGCTTAAGGGAACCAGATGCTGGGAACCAGATTATAATCTGTTCCCCAGTATCTCTCCACACTCCTCCTTCCCTACACCCCTTCCTGTGCACTCCACTCCATGGATAAATCCTTCTTATCTGTTCCCTTCTCCACTACTGCCAACTCCAGACTTCGCACCTTCTGTCTCGCTGCACCCTACGCCCGGAATAAACTTCCTGAGCCCCTACGTCTTGCCCCATCCTTGGCCACCTTTAAATCTAGACTGAAAGCCCACCTCTTTAACATTGCTTTTGACTCATAACCACTCGCCTCCACCTACCCTCTTCTCCTCCTTCCTGTACACATTAATTGATTTGATTTGCTTACTTTATTTTTTGTCAATTAGATTGTAAGCTCTTTGAGCAGGGACTGTCTTTCTTCTATGTTTGTGCAGCGCTGCGTACGCCTTGTAGCGCTATAGAAATGCTAAATAGTAGTAGTAGTAGTAGAAGGATAGTTTGCAGAGAAAGAGTCATGTAAATCATTGTCTGAAGCAAACAATATAAGCCGCCGTCTCAGAGTAGTATTTCAGAGATGCAGACAGTGAATATCTCTTTAGGTAACTGTACTGATCTCTCATGAGAAACTATTAATTGTATCTGTACTTGGTAAGCAAATAAAAAATATATACTTTCTCATATGCACGTAGCCTTGGTTTCTTTTATCCTCCCAAATTGTGGATGGCTGGTACATGTTAATTTGGGAGGGGTACAAGCAGCCTAAAAACATTGGTGTCCCCGACGTTGATAGGAGGGATCGTCCATTAAGAGTCGCGAACGGACCCTCCGATTGACCCGGATTTCGGGTTGAGGTGAAGCAAAAAGAAAAAAATTTAAACAAAAAAAGAGAAAAAAAATATATTGGGAGTCACATGTCTGTCTCTGGTACGCCGGAGCACATGATTCTAGGAAACAGAAGACTCAGTCGATAGAGGGGATAGGGTCCTGGTTCAGTCTGGAGATTTTCAGGTATCTTAAGGAGAAGAAACAGTATCCTGGTTCAGTTCGGTGATATCCGGGTACATTCGTGAAAAGAAACAAGGGTGTCGGTTCAGCTGCAGGATTCCTGACACCACAGACGGTCATGGTATGGACGAAGATTGGTAAGTGGCATCTTTAAATTTTTATTATGCTAGGTCCTATGTCACTATTGCCTGACTAGGTGTTTTAAAACAGGTATACTTGAAAGTGTGCACGCAAATAAGTTTGAAGCCGGCTGCTGTATTGTTATGTTTTTTTATTTAGATTTTGAAGAGGAAAGTTAATTTTTAATTCTCAACTCATTTCATTGAGAGTAGGAAATGGGTAGTGCATTTAAAATTGTGTGTACCAGTAATTCTTTATTAGAGAAAGAACCTTGTCATTGATTTGTGAAAGAGGGAGCATGATAAAAAAAAGTCAGTATCTGTAGTTTGCGTATGTACTGTTCTTCCCTTAATGGTTCAGGATATTAAATTGTACAATGTAAAATGCCATAAATTGCTAAATTCTACCTCTATTTTGTCCTAGTTTAAGGAGGGATCTTTCCTGTCCCGTTATCTTGTACTTTTGTTGAGAGCCTTGGATATTTGTGAGAGGGCTAACAGCTTGTTACAGCATTTATTACTGTTTGAACTTTGGAATAAAGTGAGAAACAGTGCTGGAGAGTTTATTGTACAGATAGGAGAGCTATATCTTTTTGAACATTCATTTCCTTGCTTCCTGGCAGAGGCTGTCTGGATTGAAAGCAGTGATCATTTATTTCTTTTGCTATCCTTCATAAGTATGTGTGGGCATGAGTAAAGTCCAGTTTGTGCTTTCTTTCAGGGAGATATCAGCTGCCTGTATATTTAGCCCTGTTCTTTTGTTAATTGCCTTGTTTTCAGTTACGTGATAGAAACTTTACTTTGTTTGAGAGCACTAAGTTTTAGCATTATAAGAGATTCCTGAACGTTGTTGTACAGAGACTTTTTCTTTGAAATAAACTGTTTTCTTGTATTGCCTTTTGCTATCTTCTTTGAGCTGTGCACATTCGTTTTGCTCATCAGTTCTGTCCTGTAATGAACTTCCTCTGGGACAGTGCCCTTGTTTCCGTTATGATTTTTTCTCACTCGTCTTATGGCTATCCCTATTACGGTTGATTTAATTGCATTTTATATTTAAATTACACTAAAAGTATATGGAATACCATTCTTTCCCACTGCTTTGTGTTTCAGGGCCCGATTCATACCGCAGAGGAGGAATGTGATTTATATTTACAATACAATACAATCTTTAATTTCCAAATTTCTTCATAAGACTTGCAAACGTTTATGTGCTATGCCTGATCTATATGAATCTGGTAAAGGTCAGCCAAGGATGCACCTTTGTCATTGGGATTTGTACTTTTTACTGCCATTAATTCTTCTGAATTCTCTGTTGTATGTTTCACAGCTATGTAGCTTTTACATTAGCTATTACATTTCCTGACATGCTCATGCCAACATTATTTTTTTCCTGTTTTGTCTATATGTTGCAAACAGTTTTCTTATTTCAAGATGGTTCCAGTTGCTTGGATTGCTAATTTTAGTTGTAAGCAGTGTCTCTCTTTTTTTTTCTGAGAGCATAGATGAATTGTTTCTTTTGTCTGGAATGAATGGTTTGTGTCTCTGTTTGTCATGATTACTTATCAACATTCCTTTGTAAATAACTTTGTCTCCAGTTAAATGATAAACTGGTTTACCCAATCTGGCTATCTCTTTGTGTGAACTTTGAAATCCAGCACTACTGATAAGGATTAAATTACCTTTCATTCTTAGCCCGAAGTAATTAACTGCTGCCCTGGCATTTCCTAAGTTTGTCTTACAGTTTTATTTCTCTTGACTTAAATCTAATATTTATTAGATACAATTTTATTTCAATGTTTTATTTTGTGTATATGATTTCTAGATAACAATTTTTTCCCTGCTAGGCTTGCTAAGAATTTTACAGTTTTACTTTCAGGATGTTTAAGCTATTAGGAAACGTGTCCACATTCCAGTATGAATATTTATGGTATTTTTTTCCCTGCTTATTTTAAGAAACTATGAATGAAACATGTACATGTGTATTCTAAAAATGACATAGCTAGACCAGTGGAATATGAAGAAAAGCAAGGGTAATCCTTCAAAAAACTGTTCCAGAATGACAGCTCTTGCAATCTCAGGGCCCGTCTTGCCTTCCAGTTGCAGCCATCTCCAAGTGCCCTCCTTGAGTCAGTTGAAGAAACTTTGTGTTTTTTCCTTAACTTGTAGGGATCCTTTCTGGAACTGCTGCCGATAGATCTCTGGGGTGTTGCCCGCCCTCTCCAAAATGGCAGCTTTTACTTCCGCATATGTGGCCGTCCCAGCAAAATTAATATCTTGGAATGCCATCTAGCTGCTACCGGTCAGTAAATTCCCCAGATAAGCTGTCCATTGATGCTTCTGGCCAACCAACAAGGTGGGTGGTTTGTTCAAAATTGGTCAGGAAATAGTCAGGATCATCCTCTGGCACCATTTTCTTTAATACTGAAACCAGAGGGGTTGTTTGCAGGCTGAGTGCTGGGGCAGCCCTTCCTGCTTGGTGCTGAGCACTCTGTTGTAGCTCTAGCAGCTTCTGCACCTGTTGTTGCTACTGTCACTGTTACTGCTGTTGAACATGCACCTGCATAAACTGTTGTTGCTGCTGGCCCTCCACCAAGGCCTGGAGTAGCCTTTCCACATTCTTGCTGTATTGCTAGCGGGCAGAAACATGCAGTACACCAGTAAACACAAAATAAAACCTGCCTATCTAGCACTAGCTATAATCCCCCCTAACTAGGGCAGGGCTAACCCCGTTTGCCCAATGTCCTGGCGTAGTTCTATTTAGAGGCCCAGAGCTGATTCAATTGAAGCAGTGCCGCTACCAGCTGCAAGGAGAAAAAGTGACAGGGACTGCAAGGAGGGAAAGGGTGGAAGGAGAAAGGGGACAGATGCTGGAACTGGGAAGGGAGGGAGGAGAAAGGGGAGGGATGCTAGAATCAGGAAGGGGGAAGGAATGGAAGGAAAGGCATTGGGACAGATGCTGGAAATGGGAGAGGGAGGAAGGAAACAGACGCTGGATCTGGGAGATGGAGAGGGAAAGAGAGGTGCTGGACCCAGAGAGATCAAATGAAGGAGGTGCTGCTCTACCGGAGGAAGGGGGAGGGAGGAACAGATAGGAAGAAGTGCTGGACCAAGGAGATGGAGAGGGATAAGGACAGTGAGGGGAGGGAGTAGAAGGGAGGGAGAGAGAGACTGAGACTGGAGGAGAGGAAGAAAGGAGAGAAAGACACTGGACCAAGAGTGAGATATATTGGGGTGGAGGTGGAGGAAGAGAGAAGGTGAAGGAGAGAGATATTGGCCCCAGGGTAGAGAGTAGGAGGTAGGGGGTGTGAGGTATGGGAGGAAGGAAAAAGAGAGAGAGAAGGGACAGGAAGACAGAGAAGAGATATTGGGTATGGAGGGAGCATAGGAACAGGGACACAAGAGCAATGCTGGACAGAGAGGAAATAAGGACACACAGAGACAATATTGGACACGAGAGGTGTGATTATCTGTTTATTATACCTTATATCCTGCACCGTGCATGTAGCCCCGTGCAGGACGTAAGGCGTCAGAAACAGATGATCACACCACGAAGGCGCAGGAGTCGACCGGCGCTGAAGAAGACTCTTCGGCTGGCGGGGATTGGGGACCCCCACCAGTTAACAAGGTACCTGATGCGGCGGGGAGCAGGCGGCGGGAGGGTCAAATGTAGAGGGAGCCAGGGCGTAATCTGTGGGGGCCCATGGCCCCGTGGCCCCATGTAGCTATGCCCCTGCTGGGGAAGCAATGGTGTTGAACTGGAAGCAGGAACCTGGCTGCTCATTGGCACATCTGCACCTCCAGTATAGAGGGGGAGTGTTCCCCTCTGTGCTGATGCTTTTCAGCTACTGGTGATGCCAATGACCCATGTTCCCTGCACTGCTCTTCAAAGAGGACCAATGCCGATGATCTTAGGCTTCCCTTGATTCTCTGCATCAAGGTCCATTGGTACCAACAAGGATGACATCAAACTCATACTCGTCCTTGGTGTTGGGTCTGATGCTGGCTGGTCCCGGGGCCTGCTATCAGTGCCCAATGTTGAATGAGGTGATCTCCTGATGCCGGTACACTCTCAGTGGTTAATGCAGTCTGGGCAGCCCTTGAGGTCGATGCTTCTGTTGCCGATGTCAACGAACTGGCCTTCTTGTAGCCAAAATGTTTCTCCTGCTGTATCTGATATGCTTTCTGTATCTTATATATATTCCTTCCTATACTAGACCTGTAATATGGCCCTGCTAGCCCTCAGTTTTCCTAGCCTTGCTGTTCTCAGCATATTTTTAGTTTCTTCCTGCAGCTGCATGTGAGTTACAGTGCTTTCTCAGGAAATGGAAAGTACATGTTACATGTCAAGGTGACACTTGGAAGGAACTGAGGCTATGCGGTCCATATATGGCAGAAACATATGGATATAACCTTGGTGGTGATGAGAGACTGAGGACCCTGCGAGCCCAAGATGTTCCAACGGAAATATGTGTTCAGAGAGGAAGGACACCAGGTGTTTTATAATATCAACTTGCTTGCTACGTGGTTTTGGCACGCTGTGAGCACGCGTTACTGAGAAGGAATTAGCCAATTGCCACAAAGTGTGCATTTGGACACAAGTAGGAGAGGATGGTACAATATAGGAAATTGCCATTTTTGTATATTACTATATTGTGTGATGGAAGGAAACAGGAAAATCCATATATGACCATCCTGCTCCAGAGAGAACAATTATTTTGTATTGGTTTAGTGAGATACCAATAAAGATTTTTACTGGTTGCACCTATATCTAAGTCTGATTGTCTCTCTTATTCCAGCCCCTAGGGCTGAAGTGTTTTCCCCTCCCCAAGGGCAAGCGACAGGATTACACATTTCTTTTGCATTTTTAAACAGAAAAACAAAATAGTAAGCATAGTGGTTAGGCCCTAGGCACCCGATGCACCAATTGTATGGGTCCATGACAGAGAGTACATTAGGTGCACCTTGTGAAGCCATTGGAGGTCTTCTTAGACTTCAAGAAAAGAATTGCGGTCAAATTAAACTCCTCAATTTTGAGAGTGAAAAGGGGCTAAACTCAAATTAAGGCTAGTGAACCTGAAAAAAAGAAAGAAACCTTGAAGGGCTGAAAATATCTAAGATCTAACAGGGAAAAGTATAGAAAATAAAATGTTGAGAAAAATAAGTAGAAAGGAGTGTAATCCGCACAGGAAGGCACTCTTTACTCCATGGAAAAGAAGAGACTGATGGACTCATGCTCATATGTTGGGCGGGAAGGCACCTACACATGCATGGTGGGACACATCTAGAATTTTCTTTTAGCAATATGCAATAGTGTGCTGGAGCCGGCTCACACCGGCTTGCAAGAGCCGGTTGTTAAATTTTGTACCGACTTGCGAGCCGGTTGTTCCCTATTGCAGTGGTGTGCTGGAGCCGGCTCGCACCAGCTCGCAAGAGCCAGTTGTTAAATTTTGTACCGACTTGCGAGCCGGTTGTTCCCTAATGCGAGCTGGCTCTCCTCCCTCCCGCCCGCCCCGCCTGATCGATCGATCGCCAGATCCGGTCCCTCACATCACCGACCTTACTCTTCTAATTCTTCAGGGCAGGCAGTCTTGCCTGCCCGCTACCAGCACTGACTCTTCCCTGCCGGTTCGCGCTTTAAAAATGGCCGCCAAGACTTCCAGAGGCGGCCTCATGAGACTTCTGCTGGTCTCGGTGGCCATTTTGAAGCGCGAACTGGGAGGGGAGAGTCAGCGCTGGTAGCAGGCAGGCAAGACTGCCTGCCCCGAAGAATTCAAAGGACAGGTCGGTGAGGGACGGATCCAGAGGGAGGGAGGAGAAGTCGCTGGTGAACAACTTGGGAGGGGTGGCATGGGAAAGAAGGGAGTCGCTGGACATGGGTGCATGCAGGGGAGAGAAGGGTCATTGCTGGACATCTGGGTGCATGCAGGGCAGGGCAGACAAGGGTCACTGGGTATGGGTGCATGCAGGGCAGGGGAGAGGAGGGTCACTGCTGGACATGGGTGCATGCAGGGCAGGGGAGAGGAGGGGAGAGAGAAGAAACGCTGGACATGGATGGAGGGGAGAGAAGAGTGAGGAAGGAGATGAGATGAGGGAAAAGGAAGAGAGGAGAAAAACTGCACATGAATGAAGAAAATAGGCAGAAGCTGAGGACCAGAAATGCAGAAGAAAGGAGGAAAGAAATAAATGGAAAGGAAGCCCTGGAAACGGAGTTAAGAGGACAGATAGCAGCAGAATCGGATACTAGGCCAGCATGATCAGAAAAACAGTCACCAGACAACAAAGGTAGAAAAAAATCATTTTATTTTCATTATAGTGTTTGGAATATGTTCACTTTGAGAATCAGGTGCTCAACATTAAAAGTTTATATTTATTTACTTATTTATGGCATTTTATCCCACATTAAACATAAATTAGATTGGAACCTGGGATCATTTAATTTTTTTTCCTGGAGTAATGCATTGCCACCCCCCCCCCCCCCCCCCACCAGGCTCTCTCCCCGGCTATAGCCAGCTCTGCAATTTGTGGAGGGGGGGGGGGGCGCAGAGGGAGACAGGGGGTGGTGGTGCAGAGGGGGACCGGGGAGAGAGCCTGTTGTTAAACATTTACCAGCACACCACTGGCAATATGTCACCCACATGTGAGAATACAACTGGCCTGCTTGTCCTTTGAGAGCTTTCTATATGCTGGCCACTATGATTTTACATAAGAACATAAGCATTGACATACTGGGACAGACCGAAGGTCCATCAAATATCCTGTTTCCAACAGTGGCCAATCCAGGACACAAGAAATACCCGACAAGATCCCAAAAGAGTAAAATAGATTTTATGCTGCTTATCCTAGGAATAAGCAGTGGACTTTCCCAAGACCATCTTAATTATGGCTTATGGACCTTTCTTTTAGAACTTGCCAACCCTTTTTTAAACCCTGTTAAGCTAACTGCTTGTACCAATGAATTTCAGAGTTTAATTACTTGTTGAGTGAAGAAATATTTTTTTTCAATTTATTAAAATGTACTACTTAGTATCCTCATTGTCTGCCCCCTAGTCCTTATATTTTTGGAAAGAATAAACAAGCGATTCATGTCTACCCATTCCACTTCACACAGTATTTTATAAATCTCTATCATATCTTCCCTCAGTTGTCTCTTCTCCAAGCTGAGGAGTTAGCCACTTTAGCCTTTCCATATATGGAAATAGTCCCATCCTCTTTTCATTTTTATTGCCCTTCCCTGTACCTTTTCTAATCCCACTATATCTTTTTTGAGATGTGGTGACTGAAATTGCATATAATATTCGAGGTGCAGTTGCATCATGAAACGATACAAAGGCATTACAATATTCTGTCTTGTTGATCCTTTCCATGGTCGGTGACTCCTAATGTGGAACTTTACATCACCTAGCTATAGTTCAGATTCCTCTTTCCGACATGCATCACTTCACACCATCTGCCATTTGGATGCCTGGTCTTCCAATCTCGTATGGCTCTCTTGCAATTCTTCACAATCCTTTTGTGATTTAACAACTTTGAATGCAGTACCAGGATATTCATCGCTGGGCTGTACCTAGTTCCCACCTAGTCTCCATTGCTCTTCTCTCTCAACCTCTTTGTTTTTGTCAATACTCCCCCACTCTTGCTCTACACACACACTCTCTCTCATTCCCCCATCCCCAACATCTCCTTCTCACATAAACACATTCTCTTTCAAACACTCCCTCTCACATATAACCTCCACAACACTTTCTCTCACTCTCTCTCAAGCACTCCCCACCCCCACCCCACCCCACCCCACCCCACTCTCTCTCTCTAAAACTCCCCAGTGGCACTTGCTTACACTGTGTTCACTAGTAGGTAATATCAGCAGCCATTCAGGCTGCTGCCTCTTCTTTTACACAATGTCATCCCTGGAAACCCAAACAGCAAGGTACCACCTTACCCAGAATCCCTTCTTTCCCTATGCTCTGACAGCTCCAAAATAATACCTGTCTTTCACATTGCCTCGAAAGCCCCATATACAATCTGTATATTTTCAACCCTCTATCCCCAGATTCCCCCTTTTCTCCATATCTGGGAATTTTCTGGGTGAAGGAGATTCAGGAATTTCCATGAACTCTCTGGATGGTGGCCCTTCGCCGCCTGTTCCTTGCAGGTTGCCATGGAATTAGGGGGAAAAAGAAGAGGGTATGAAAGAGCATGCAACTGAGATCTTCTTTGCTCTGATCTGTCCACTTCAACCTCCCCTCTGCACCACTGCAGAGGAGAGAAAAGAGAAAGCTGGGTTATTAAGCAGAGTGGCTCTTCTCTATCTGCTCAAACCTTGGTCTCACCCCTTCTCTTGTTACTCCCTGCATACTGTCTCACAGGCTGAAGGAAACAGAAAACCGCTAAACTGCTGAGTGAGATGTTCCCATGCCTAGTAAGGGAATGAGTGCTGGGGTCAGAGAGGGGAGAAGTAAGAGCATGCTAAGATTATGGAGGGTGGTGTATACTGGGTTGGTTCTAGGGGGAAGAGTGCTGATTAATTACTGAAGTGGGGAGAAGACTGAGAAAAAAAATATATATATATATTAGTAAAAAAGGCCATTTCTGAAAGAAATGAAACGGGCGCTAGCAAGGTTGTCCTCTAATGGCAATTATGTTTTTAAGGGAACTGTTAGGAAAGAGTATGTGTGAGAGTGAGTATGTGTGAGAGAGTGAATGAGTATGTGTCAGAGAGTATGTGTGAGGGAGTATGTGTCAGAGAGAGAGAAAGAGTGTGTGATTGAGAGACAGAATGTGTGTGTCTGCTGGGTGAGAGAGTGTAGTGTGTGTCCCATGTGCACCAATTATGCTCTCTCCCCTGCATACATCCATATGCAGCAAATGACCTCTGTGCCCTGCCCCCTTTATCCATCCATGTACAGCTTACAGAGGCGTAGCTACGGGTGGGCCTGGGTGGCCCAATCATGGCTGAGGCCCACCCAGTTCTGCCTGATCCTCCAATCAATTCTGTCTTAGGCTTAAGGAAATTGCCAGGGCTGCAGCCTCATTGGCTCTGCTCACAGCCACACATGCAGTCGGCACACAGCTCTCCGCCTGCCTTGCCTTACCCCCATTCCCCGCAGCATGCAGACCAGTGTTACAAGGAAATTTCTGCGCCAGTGTTGCAGCTCGGCTGGAGGAGATGTGCTGGAGCCAGCTCCAGAGCTGTTTGTTATTTTTTAAAGAATTTTGGGAGCCGGTTGTTAAACTTTAACAACTGGCTCCCAACATTTGGGCTGGGGTGGCTCAGGTCCCTTCCTGGCAGCGTCAGCTCCAGCTGCCCTGTGGTGGGGACGTCTCACTCTGAATCCGACCCACACAGCAAAACAAAAAACAGCATGAAACCATGTGCGGGGCTGTAGCCCTGCACATGCTGCTGCAGGCTCCCTTCCTCCTCCCTCTCCAAAATGGGAAGTTAAATCCTGAGGGGAGGGAGGAGGAAGGAAGCCGGCAGCAGCGTGTGCAGGGCTACGGCCCCGCACATGGTTTCATATTGTTTTTTGTTTTGCCTGCCACAAGCAAGATTGTAGCTCAAGGTTCTTGCTTCAGCCTTCAGGCCAGGGAAGTACCAGCCCGGGACTGGGACTCGGAAGTCAGCAACAGTGAATGCAGGGCTGCAGCTCAAAGAGTTAGATATGTTAAGCGCGCACCCTGCTTTCAAAAGGGAAGAGGTTCCAAGTTATTCCAGAAATGGCCTGGGGCTATATTTTGTGTAGGCTGGGTCTGTTGTCAACCTCTGGTTTTGAAAAAGCATGCGTGAGTATTTGATTACGGAGCTCTCTTTTACAACCTGTATAGAAACATTCTTTGATAAATATCTCGGGGCAATTGCACTGCTAGTTACGATAGAGTAATGTCTGTTTTCATGCAGCTTTCAGAAGCGTGCCTGCCATGACTGCTTTGTGTGTTTCATCACTTGGGATATACCTCCTGCTGATTCCTCAGAGGTTTGTCTCTTTCCCCTACCCTGCACAGCCATGGTCCCAAACAAAGCAAACGGTCCTTGGAGCTGCTGCTCCATGTTGTCGTTCTTTAATGTTGGTAGCATGTTTATTTAATCTCACTTATATGTTCAAACATGCCAGCTTTTCATAGGTAGAGTAGTAAATTGTTATAAATCGTAATTAGTGTGTCATTTGGAGGAGGGGCTGGTTATAGGGACACTCTAGCAGGTATTGTGTTCATGCAGAGATTTCTTTCCTCCTGGAAAGAGCCGCTAAAACAGATATCATATTATCATAAATGTATTACAAATATCTGTTTTTCTATTAAGTATATATGTGGTTTATATTGATGCAGGGCAGCTGTTGGGCAGACTACTTAGAAATCCATCATACCTATATACATAGTGCCCACCCATATTAGCTCCAGGCCCACCCAAAATGTCAGGTCTGGCTACGCCACTGGTACAGCATCTCTCCCCTGCCCCCTCCATCCATCGTGGTGCAGCAGTTCTCCTCTGTCCCTTGCCCTCCCCCCCTACATGTGCATCAATTCTGCATTCTCCCCTGGCCTCTCCTCCATCCACCCATATCTAGGGCCCCCCTCCCTCCATCTCTCTCCCCTCTGAGTTCCAGGCCCCCTCTTTCCTCCCCTTTGAGTTCCAGGACCCCCTCCCCCCTCCCCTTTGGGTTCCAGGACCCCCTCCCTCCCCTCCCCTTCGAGTTTCAGGACCCCCTTCCCCTCCCCTTCGACTTGCAGGATGCCCCCTCCCTCCCTCCGAGGTCCACGCCCCCCTCTCCTCTAACTTTCCCCGCGCCTCCCTCCCCCTCTCTCTCTGCCCTCCAAGCACGACCTGTCCTCCAACAGTCCCTCACCTTCCTAAGTGCTGACTGTATTTTAAAAATTCTTACCTTGGGGTACGGTGTCCACAGTGAAGTTGAGCGGCACTTCAGACTGCCTTTGCATGTGTCTTAGCTCTGCCTCTGGTCCTGCCCTCATTTCCTGTTTCCGGAAGGGCAGGACCAGAGGCAGAGCTGAGACACATGTGAAGGCAGTTTGAAGCGCTGTTCGCCTTCACTGTGGACGCCGCACCCCAAGGTAAGAATTTTTAAAATACAGCCAACACTTAGGAAGGCGAGGGGCTGGTCGTGCTTGGAGGGCAGAGAGAGAGAGGGAGGGAGGCTTGGGGGCTGGCAACTATACAGAGTTCCCTCGAGGGTAGGGCGATTGCGAACCCTACAAACACTACATGGCTTCACTGCCACGCTGCCACGGAGTCAGCTTCAGAATGTTGGAGGTGCAAATTATGTATATATATATATATACACACACACATACACGTATATATATACACACACACACATACACACACACACATATATATATATATATATATATATACACACACACACACACACATGTGTGTATGTCTTCTTGTGATCTTGGGCAAGTCACTTAACTTTACATTATCTCAGGTACAAATTCAGATTGTAAGCCATCCAGGGATAGAAAAGTACCTACTGGACCTGAATTTGTACTGCTTCAATAGCTTTCAGGCTTGCAGGTATTTAGAAGAAGTTACTGTGTATCGTGGCTCCCCAGCCAATCAACACAAATCTCCGGCTGATCACATCTGAAAAGTTGCCATATATTTTATCACTGTTTTTAGTTCCCCTTCCTTCTCTTTCCCATTGCCCTCAACCGTTATTTCCCATCCTTTATTATTCCCCTAACCTCCTTGACATCCTCTTCTCATGCTTTGTGTCAGCAGACAATCAGGATGGCAACAGTGTGAGACAGTGGAGCAACTGCAGCTTGCAGGAGGCAGATGAGTGCTGGTAGCAGAGGTGTGCTTTCCTGGTGTGGCAGAATGCTCTTTAGATGGCTCTTGTATAGCAGCAGCAAACTCCAGAGTTCATAGCTCCTACATGAGGTGATTCTCCCCCTTCTGACAGCTGCTGTGCAGTGTTGCCAGGTGGGCGGTTTTACCGCCCAATTTTCCGTGACCCGCCGTGGGAAATTTTTGCCCGCGGCGGGTTGCGGTTTTTGGGCGGCTTTTTTGGCCGCGGGGGGGCGGGGTTAGTGACTTTTTGGGCGGGTTAGTGACGTTTTGGGCGGGGCCGATGACGTGGGAGGCGGGGCCGGTGACGGCGGGGGCGGGGTTGATGACGGCGGGGGCGGGGGTGTCAGGGGCGGGGTTTGAGTTTGGGCGGGTTTTGGGCGGTTTTTTATGCTGGATTGGGTGAGAAAAAATTTCCACTTGGCAACACTGCTGCTGCGTGGCTGGAAGTTAAAGGCAGGCAGACTACATACCTGTACTGACCATAGGAATCGGTAGAGCAGGAAGTTCCAGCAAGGAAGAACCGTGATGTCATCCTTTCTCTTGCCAGGCTCCTGTGCTTTAGGTGCTGCAGTTGAAGGAAGCCACATTTCTATATGAATGAAACGGTTCCAGAGGAAAGTTGGGGGAATGGCAAAAAGCCACATTTTGTATACCAGTGTCACATGCAGTTTGGAAGATGCTGAGGCAGCTTGGGCACAGAAATTATATTTGTTAATTCTGTTTAAAGTTTGGTTCAGTCCTGTTAAAGTGGAAGAATGTCATCTGGGTTAATTGCTCAGAAGTCTAGCTTTTGCTAGACTAGAGGTTAGAAAGGTCAGAGAGAAATGAAACTTTCTTTGTCCTGTTTTGAGTGATGGATGGTAAGGCTAGTTCATATTTACCACATCTGGATACCATTATAAGCAGGCATACTGCAGTTTAAAGGATTAGGCTAATGCTGGTTAGAAGAAGATAGTTTAGATATAGATATCTAGATGAGTTAGAATTTGGTCTATAAGGAATTCTGATTTCTGCTTATTTTAGAATATGTTTTATTCTGTGTAATTAATAAGTTCTATTTCTATGTAGAATATCTTTTAAATCCAGTGTCTGATTTTCAAGTGAGCTTTGTCTGCAGTTTAAGAGGTCATCATCTGGTTTGAATTATCCACAGTCCTAGCGAGTTCTGTGTATGAAGCTAGGTGAAAGAGGTCAGGAAAAGTCTTCTCCTTGATGAATAGCTAAGTGTAGGACTGGTCTTCTGAAAGTAATAACAAACCATGTCTGTGTGCCATTAAGCAAGACTGGCCCCTTGGCCCTTGACCCCTTAATGAATGCCAGAGTCCAGTTAGCAGCTAGTTATGAAGTTAGCTGGGAACCTAAGAATAATAATAATAAAATGCAAGAGATAGGTGCCACATTGTCTAGTTTGAGAGGCCCCAGGTCATAGGTCAGTTTAGGAAATATCTCAAACCTATGTAACTGATATTTTGAGTAAATGTATAGAGATAATTAGTTCAAGACAGGGTAATCAATCTATTCTTTACCATCTGGTGAGAAAGGGGGGCTAGAGAGGTGTAAGACCCTATATAACTGAGAGAAGAAGGAGCTAAGAAGAGAAGGAGCTGAGACGAGAGAGACAAGACACAGAGAGCTGAGAAAGAGAAGAAGAGACCTAGTGCTGATGTCCTACTTTGTTTGCTGGCAAATAAAGAAGATTTCTCTCTCATTCTGGTGTGTGGGTGTTTGACTCCTGAAGTACCACAGATTCTGCTAACAATAGTGGTAATTCCTGCAACAATGCTAGTTGGTCACCCCTGAAGCAAGGGTTTAAGCAGTGGTTCCCAAATCTGGTCCTGGAGCCAGTCTGGTTTTCCGGATAGCCACTGCCTCCACTGCATGCAGTTCTCTCACATGCATATTCATTGTGGACAGGGCCGTGCCGATGCGGTAAGCGGGTAAGCGCCGCAGGGGGGCGCCCACCTCTGGAGGGCGCCGCCGCGGTGCTTACTCTCGCCCCGCGAGGCCTTTAAATCTTTTTACCTGGTCGCAGCAGCGTCAGTGAAAGCGCTGCCGACGTCTCCCTTCCCTTGCACTCAATTGGTTCTCTCAGTGTCCCGCGTTCTTCTGACGTCAGAAGAAGGCGGACACTGAGGGAACCAAGAGCGCGAAGGGAAGGTAAACGTCGGCAGCGCTCCGCTTCACTGATGCTGCATAGGCGCCCCGTATAAGAGGCTTGGGGAGGCTAAGCCTCCCCAGCCCAGCTGTGACCTTCCCGCCCATGCTGCATTGCCTCCCCCCCCCAAACGTAGCCACTTTCCCTCCAGGCCCGAGGCCCGCTCATCCAGACCTGCCAAGTCCGGAGTCTCCCGCACTCCCGAGTGTGGGGCCGGCAAAGTTGGAAGTCGCGCGATAAAACAAAAAAAAGAAGCAAGAGCGGGGCCGTGGCAGCCTTCAAGCATGGGCTGTCTGCGCTGCAGCCGCTCCTCTCTCTGCCCCTGGAGGAGCAGGAAGGAAGTTGACATCGACTTCCTGCTCTGCTCCGGGGACAGAGAGGAGCGGCTGCAGTGCCGATAGCCCATGCTGAAAGCTGCTACGGTACAGCCCCCGCGCTTGTTCCAGCAGCCAACTGTTGCTCCTGGGGGCTCCAAAGCGGTTGAAGCTGCGGTGGTGTAGGGTCCTCCCAGCTGATTCGTGTAACGCGTGCTACCTTTTTTTTTTTTTGTCTGGACTCGGGGCGCTGCTGCTGCTGAAGAGGAGAAGCAGCAGCAGTGGCCAACAATTAATACCGGGTGGAAGGGGAGGCGAGAGGCACTAGGCAGGTATAATGGAGAGAGTGGGAAGATGGGGAGAGAAGGAGGGGACATGGAGAAGGGCTGGAGTCCCTGGAGAAAGGGAGAAGCTGCTTAAATGAGGAGAAATGGGAGGGGGGGGGGGTGAAAGAGGGAAGACACTGGAAGGGAGAGAGAAACTAACAGGAGGAGAAACATTGGAGGATGGGGAGAGAGAGGGGGGCATGATGAATGGAAAAGGGTAGAGAGAGAGAGAGACACTGGATGGAAGGATTGGGAGAGAGGGGGTAGATGTTGGATGGCAGGATCGGGAGGGGGGTAGACTAATGGAAGGGACATGGAGAGAAAGAGGGAAGAGGAAGACAGAAGGATGGGGAATAAAGAGGGAAAACGGATGGAAGATGAGGAGGGGGGATAGACGGGACGGGAGAGAAGAGAATCATTGACTGGACATGTAGGGAGGGCAGGGGAGAGAGGAGAATTGCTAGATATGGAGGATGAGGGGTCAGGGGAGAGAGGAGATTTGCTAGATGGATGGATGGAAGAACGGGGAGAAAGGAGATTTCTAGATAGGGATGGAGGACAGGGGAGGGAGGAGATTGCTGGACACGATGGATGGATGAATGGAGAGGGAGGGGAGTGAGGAGAAATGCTGAATATGGATGGAGGGGAAACTGCTGAATTTAAGGACTGGATTGGAAACGCTTTGAGGGCAGATGCTGCAACTGGAGGAAGGATAGGGACAGGGTGCCACAGATGGTAGACAGAACGCATAAGGACACAGAGGATGGTGAGTGAAGAATATCAATGGAAAGAAGACACCATAAAACAGACGACACTGGGACCAAAGCGAATAGAAAACTAAATGCTCAGAAAACAAAGGTAGAAAAAAGTATTTTATTCAGAATGTATAATTGGAATATGTCAGCTTTTGGAAATGTGCATCTGTGATATTTTGCACGTAAGTTTCAATTTCTCTAGTATTGCTGCATGCCAAGTCTGACTTCTTGAGGTAATTTTCCAGTTCATAATTTTGCCTTCATATCTTTTGATTTCTAGTTCCTTTTGTCATATCTGTTGTCATGTGTTTTTCATGTGTGATCAAGGTGCAGTATTCTGCTAGCGTGTACTATTTGCAGCCCTTTTGGTTTTGTTTTTTTCACTAGGTAGTGTATTGGTGTTTTAGAGCCTGGTGTAATTACAGTGCTGCTTTTCCACGCATAAGATTGTAGCTCGTCCTGTCCTTGGAATTAGTGCTGTTATGATTTGGTAAGTTTCTGAGTGTGTTTTTGCACAAGTTTGTGTATAGTGTTTTGCAGTGAAAGATTGTGTGTTGGCCGTACTAAGGTGACATCAACACTTTAAATTCATTTTAGTTTGTCATAACATCAGACATAGTTTTATAATATTTTGGAGGATCTGATGTTGAATTGTTAAAGGTATTAATTGTGACTATTTTACTTTTATTTATTTTTCCTGTGTGTTGTCGGACAATTAGGATGTAAGCCCCGCCCCCTGGTACCACCCATAACCCCGCCCCCTTTAGCCTCCCCAAACAGTTGGGCCACCGACCGCCTATGCTGACGCTGCTGCGACCTCTTCGTTGCCGTCGCGTCGTCCCACCCCCCACTTCACGCGATTTGCGAACCGCGCTGCCGCTTAGCACTGCTTAAAAAAAAAAATTTACACGTCAGCAGGAACAGGCTGCTTCAGCCAATCCCAGGAGCCTTCCTTCAGCCCTCAGGGGCGAACACGCTGAAGGAAGGGCCCCTGGGATTGGCTGAAGCAGCCTGTTCCTGCTGACTGTAATTTTTTTTTTTAAGCAGTGCTAAGAAGCGGTTCGCGAATCGCGTGAAAGGGAGAAGACAATTTGCTGGAAATGGAAGGGGAGGGGAGAGAGAGGAGGATTGCTGGCTAGGGATGAGGAGGGAAGGGCAGAGAGGGACAAGGATGGACATGGGGGCCCAGGGAGAGGACAATTTGCTGGAAATGGAGGGGAGGGGAAGAGAGGAGGATTGCTGGCTATGGATGGAGGAGGGAAGGGGCAGAGAGGGACAGGATGGACATGGGGGGCCCAGGAAGAGGACAATTTGCTGGAAATGGAGGGGAGAGAGGAGGATTGCTGGCTATGGATGGAGGAGGGAAGGGCAAGAGGGACAAGAATGGACATGGATGGGAGGGCAGGACCCAGGGAGAGAGGAGAAATGGATATAGAGCAAGAAATGAAGAAGAAAGGAGAAAAGTAAAGAAATAAATGGAAAGGAAGCCCTGGAAATGGAGTTAAGAGGACAGATAGCAGCAGACTCAGATACTGGCCAGCATGATCGGAAAAAGAAGTCACCAGACAACAAAGGTAGAAAAAAAATCATTTTATTTTCATTTTAGGCGTTTGGATAATGTCTACTTGAGAATTTACATCTGCTATCTTATTTGCATGTATAGCAATTTGTTTCTAAGAATATTGCTGACAATTCCTGTCAGTGTAGCCAAGTGGTGAGCGATCAGTTTCACCGGGGGGGGGGGGGGGGGCTGATCATTTCACCGGGGGGGGGGGGGGGGGGGCGCCAACTGATAGTCCTGCAGGGGGCGCCAGAGACCCATGCACGGCCCTGATTGTGGATATCCTGAAACCTGACTAGCTGGGTGCCTCCAGGACAAGTTTGGGACCACTGTACTGAAGGATGAGAAGGCTTCTTTCTATATGCAGCAGGGGTGGGCAACCTCTGTCCTCTAGGGCCACAACCCATTTGGGTTTTCAGATTTCCATAATGAATATGCGTAAGATCAATTTGCATACAATGGAAGTAGTACATGCAAATCAATCTCATGCATATTCATTGTGGAAACCTGCAACTCCCGACTAGGTTGGCCCTTGGGACCATGGTTGCTCACCCTTGATCTACAGATACATGTTGTGACCTTCTGGAAGAACCTGCAGCTGACTATCTACAGGTACTTGACTTAAAGCACAGCTGTGGATCCCGAGAAAGAGGGAAGGCAGAAAATGTCAGGGTGAAGAGAACTGTGATCGCCAGGTCAGTCCACTTGGGATTATGGAAATAAGGGCCAAGCTGAATAGATACATTAAGGTATCTGGTAACAAGCTTTTGAGAGTTATCCACTCTTCATCAGGCAGGTCAGTAAAGAACAATGCGTTATACTGAGTTAAAACAGTACAAACTCACTTAGGTTTTGGGTTGTCTGCATATGTTAGTACAGCTCAGGTGAAAACTACATCCTCACTCAAACAACCCAGGCAAAAACCTACTAAAGTACAAGGAAGGAAAATCATGGAACATGCGCTGCTTGCAGTAGCATTTAATCCAGAACTAGAAAACCTAAGGAAAACTATAAAAGCTCTTCAACCCCAATTTGTGGAGGATAAATTATTAAAGGAACATTCCCCCCCCCCCCCCCCCCCCCCATTGTTCTAAACTTTTGCCAAGCATTTAATCTGAAAGAAAAACTTATAAAACATAAACTCCAAACGGAATCCCAGATAGAAGAAAACAGCAGAAAATTGTGAAAGACACAACCATTCAAGTTATGTCAGAACCCTACAGCTACCCACATGGGAAAGACATTCAAAATAAAAAAGACCCAAATTCATGGTTCTCTATGAATGGGAGTAAATATGATCCACTGCTATATTAGAGGAACATGCCACAAATTGAGGACATGTATCAATCTTCATAGACATAACCAACCATTACAGAAAAGAACCCAAACTAGAATGACAGCTTAGTAGGTTAAAATTTCTCATAGGAAGACCACAAGAGAACTTTATGAGACTAGGAGATGGGCATCTAAATGGCAAATGACATTTAATGTGAGCAAATGCAAAGTGATGCATGTGGGAAAGAGGAACCCAAATTATAGCTACGTAATGCAAGGTTCCACATAAGGAGTCACTGACCAGGAAAGGGATCTAGGTGTCGTCGTTGTTGATGATATTTTGAAACCCTCTTCTAAGTGTGCAGTGGCGGCTAAGAAAGCAAAAAGAAAGTTAGGTACTGTTAGGAAATGAATGGAAAACAGAAAAGAGGACGTTTTAATGCCTTTGTATCACTCCATGGTGCGACCACACCTTGAATACTGTGTTCAGTTCTGGTCACCGCATCTCAAAAAAGAAAAGACGGCTGAGGGGAGATATTATAGAGGTCTATAAAATAACGAGTGGAGTGGAACAGGTAGGCGTGAATCACTTGTTTACTCTTTCCAAAAATACTTGGACTAGGGGGCACGCTACAAAGTAGTAAATTTAAAATGAATCGGCGAAAAATTTGTTGCCAGAGAATGTAGTAAAAGCAGCTTAGTGGGGTTTAAAAAAAAGGGTTTGGGTGGCTTTCTAAAGGAATAGTCCTTAGACCATTATTAAAATGAACTTGGGGAAAATCCACTGCTTATTTCTAGGATAAGCTGTATAAAAGGTACTTTTTGGGGGATCTTGCCAGGTACTTGTGACCTGGATTGGCCACTGTTGGAAACAGGATGCTGGGCTTGATGGACCTTCGGTCTGTCCCATATGGCAATACTTATGTATTTCTTAATAACCGTACAATAAAGGTGCTTAAAGGAAACGTCAGGAACAGAACAGGTTTGAAATTGGAGTGATCCAGCACTTAAAGACTGACACAAAGGACATAACAGAGACAGTGAGGCCAATATTCAGCCCGCAGGAAGCAGGCTGGCCAAGTTTCATGGACAGCACTGAGCACAGATATACAATGCCAGGCCATTTCTGATGACCAGCAATGAATATCTGGGGGGGGGGGGGGGGTGCCCATTATAAACCAGCTACGTTAATGTTCAAAGCTGGCTGGTTTAAGTTTTGCAGCGGCCAAAGATAGGCCTGCTATTTAACTTGGCCAGCAAAGAACTGAATACTCGTGGATAGCTAGTTATATCATGCAATAAAACTGGTTAGCTGCTAACCCCTGAATTCTATATAGTGCACCTAGAGATCCGTGCCAAAATCTGCAAAGATTCTATACAAATGCATGCAACTTGAGCTCTGCTAACAGCACTTAACAAGCAATAATGAGCACTAATTGGCACTGATTAGATTTTAGGCGCACAAGTTGCTAAGCATATTCTGTAAAGATGTGCGCTGAACTTCTAATGCGCGCAGGCAAAAAGGGGCGTGGTTATAGGTGGGGAAATGGGCGTTTCATGGGCATTCCAAAATTTATGCACCTAGTTATAGAATATGGCCCAGTGCGCCTAAATCTACGCGCTGGGATTTATGCTACATTTTTGTTGGTGTAAATAAATGCACGTAGATTTAGGTGCTGAAATATCAACTAAGCGTATTCTATGATTGGCACCTAAATCTAGGCACCGATTACTGAATACGTTTAGTTCACACTGATTTCAGTGCTGATTTTTTAGGTGCCATATATATAGAATCTCCCTCTAAGCACTGACCAGGAATATTCAGTGGGAGATAATGGGAGCAGTTTCTGGCCAGTTAAATAGCGCTGAATATCGGCCAGACTGTCTTTGTTCCCCATTATACATTATAAGAAAATTGTTACTATCTCATCACCTCTGTTTTTTCCCCACCTCCTTTGATTGAGCTGTAGTACCATATACAGACAATCTAAAACCTAGATGAGCCTGTGTTATTAACTCTTGAAAGCTTGTTACTCCTATGAAAAGGTACCACTTACAGCTTGGCTGTGGGTGATAAACAGAGCAAGCAAAGGTACTGTAGTGGAGTGTGAAAGTTATCTCTAGTCTTCTGCAGAACCTCAGAGAAGAAACAGTTGGATTTCTAAGTCCAGTTTGTGTTAAAATTGAAAAGCCATAAGGTCCGTCAGGGAAAGCAGGAACACATGAGAAACAAGGCTGGAGCACAGGAACGGAGACTCAAAGTAGTGGCATAGCCAGACCCAGTATTTTGGCTGGGCCCAGACCTAACTTAGATGGGCCCTTCCACGACACGGCACAGCACCCCCCCCCCCCCCCAAGATATTTAAAAAATTAGATTTTTTTCACCTACCCCACCATCAAATTTCTCCTCCTCCGCAGGGTTCCAGCATGACTGCCCGTCGCTGAACCCCGTCCCTCCCTGGTGTACCGTACAGGCATCCCCAGCACCTACAGTGATTCATTATTGCTGACTGCACCGGCCCTGCCAGACAGGAAATGATGAAAGCGCCAGTCGATGGAAGCCTGCAGGGCCGGCGCAGGCAGCAATAATGAATCACTGCAGGCGCCGGGGATGCCTGTACGGTACACCAGGGAGAGAGGGGTTCAGCGATGGGCAGGAAGATGTCGGGATGTCGTGGAGGAGAGATGTTGATGTGGGGTGCTGCCGCTGGGTGGGCCCGTGCCCACCCAGGCCCACCCGTAGCTAAGCCACTGTCTCAAAGAAATATCCCAGAATGATGTTGTGCCTGTAAGAAGTAATTCCCAGGGCTGTTCTTCGATCATTTAGACATACCCTCTACTGAAGTACTTCTCATCCCAGTCCTGGGGCATTAGATTTGCATGCATTGCCTCCTCAATATGCAAATCTCATTTATATTCATTGTGGATATTCTAAAATCTAACTGGCTGTGTGCCCTGAGGACTGGGTTGAGAAGCACTGCTCTGCTGCACCAATTACTTGCTAGGCATCAGTGGCGTACCAAGGGGGGGGGGCGGTGCCGCGGTGCGCGCCTGCTCCTCCAAGTTCGCTAAACTTCGCTCGTTCGCTGCAGCTCCCTCTGCCCTGGAACAGGTTACTTCCTGTTCCGGGGCAGAGGGAGCTGCAGCGAACGAACGAAGTTTAGCGAACTCGGAGGAGCAGGCACGCGTCGCGGCACCCTCCCCCCAGCGGCATGCACCCGGGGGGGGGGTGTCATTTCACCGGAGGGGGGGAGGTGTCATCTAGCGGGGGGGGGGGGTGCTGCACCCGGGGGGGGCACATCGGCGCTCCGCCCCGGGTGCCATCCAGGCCAGGAACGCCACTGCTAGGCATGTATTCTCCTTGGCAGCTGCCAGGTAAATAAATGGGATCTCTTGTAGCTCTTGTGCAGTGCTCTTGACCTCTTCACTCTGGGGTCATCCTGACAGGAGAAGCACCAAGCACTTTCTGGTGCTTCTCTGCCAAAAATTTGGCAAGGATTCTAAACAGGTGTAGTCTCTTCACCTGGTATCCCACCTTTTGAACTGGAGTCATTCTGCCGCTTGGAAAGCTGTTGAAAGGCCATAGCACAATTCCATTAGTGCTGATTCCAAGCAATACCTCAGCACAAGGGCTGCAGATGTTGCTTGCATTTTGGGCATGTCCCACTCAAATGTTGCTCCAAAATAGTGCATATTTGCTACATAATTAGCTTAATAGAATCCACAAATACAGGCAGCTAAACTACATGCGAGTCTATTGATTTTCTTGAACAGTAATGAAAAGCTCAGTAGTTCTTGTTGCTAAATGTTATGCCAGCAGAAACAACTGCATTAATTTATGTTTTATTAATTTATTTGGGTTTTTGTCTTATCTTTATAATAAGTCTAGGGTGGGTTACACAAAAACATACGTAATTAATAGACAGACAGTAAAACTCCAATATTAGCAGCCCACAAACAATCCTGAGCTGACCCAAATTCCCCAATCTAAAACCCTACAGAAAGTACCTTAAAAATGCTGTGCAATGACATCCGTTATTGTGACAGACACAGGTAGATAGAATACATTGCACCACTATACGAAAATGGCCTATATAAAAAGCGCTTTCTCTCTGGCCCACACAGATGTCCAAGCTGCTGAGTATGACATTGGAATTCCTGAGCTAGAACTTGCTACAGAAGAAAGTGTCATTTTTTTTTTTTGATAAGGCCTGAGAGTTTTATTCTCTTAATTAGAAGCAATTCTATTCATTTTATTGTTCTTTAAGGGGCCCTTTTACTAAGCCGCGTAAGCATCTATGCGCACCCAACGCACGCCAAAATGGACTTACCGCCAGACTACCACATGGCTTTTGCGGTAATTTCATTTTTGGCGCATGTCCAATACATGCGTCTGAAAAATATTTTTTATTTTCGAGCGTGCATAATGGACACGTGCCAAGTAGCATTTGGCACACGTAGGTCATTACCATCCGGTTACCACGTGAGTCTTTACCGCCAGGTCAGTGACTGGTAGTAAGGTCTCAGACCCAAAATGGACACGTGGCAATTTTCATTTTGCCGCACGTCCATTTTCGGCAAAAAAGACCTTTTTTAAAGGCGAACTAAAAAATGGATTGGCGCACTCCCAAAACCTGCACCTACACTACCGCAAGCCATTTTTCAGCATGCCTTAGTAAAAGGACCCCTAGCTAATGTATTGTGATTGATGTAACTGCCCATATGCTCTTTTTTGGGTCTCTTATGCTGTAATCCGCCTAGAACCACCAGTCTGGATTTGTGTGGTAAGGAAGTTCTGCATTAGATTACTACTACTACTACTTAACATTTCTAAAGCGCTACTATTACGCAGCGCTGTACAATTTAACATAGAAGGACAGTCCCTGCTCAAAGAGCTTACAATCTAAAGGACACGTGAACAGTAAGTCTGCTAGGGGCTGTCAAATTGGGGCAGTCTGGATTTCCTGAAAGAGTTAGGTGCCGAACGCAGCATTGAAGAGGTGGGCTTTAAGCAAAGACTTGAAGATGGGCAGGGAGGGGGCTTGGCGTAGGGGCTCGGGAAGGTTGTTCCAAGCATAGGGTAAGGCGAGGCAGAATGAGCGGAGCCTGGAGTTGGCGGTGGTGGAGTAGGGTAATGAGAGGAGGGATTTGTCCTGTGAACGGAGGTTTCGGGCGGGAACGTAAGGGGAGATGAGGGTAGAGAGGTAGTGAGGGGCAGCAGACTGAATGCATTTGTAGGTAAGAAGGAGAAGCTTGAACTGAATGCGGTATCTGATTGGAAACCAGTGAAGTGATCTGAGGAGAGGGGTGATATGAGTATATCGGTTCTGGCGGAATATAAGACATGCAGCAGAGTTCTGAACAGATTGAAGGGGGGATAGGTGGCTAAGTGGGAGGCCAGTGAGGAGTAGGTTGCAGTAGTCAAGGTGAGAGGTAATGAGAGCGTGGACGAGAGTTCGGGTGGTGTGTTCAGAGAGGAAAGGGCAAATTTTGCTGATGTTTAAGAGGAAGAAGCGACAGGTCTTGGCTATCTGCTGGATATGCGCAGAGGAGAGGGAGGAGTCAAAGATGACTCCGAGGTTGCAGGCAGATGAGACGGGGAGGATTAGGGTGTTATCAACTGAGACAGAAAGTGGAGGAAGAGGAGAAGTGGGTTTTGGTGGAAAGACGATGAGCTCGGTCTTGGACATGTTCAGTTTCAGATGGCGGTTGGACATCCAGGCAGCAATGTCGGATAAGCAGGCTGATACCTTTGCCTGGGTCTCCGCGGTGATGTCTGGTGTGGAGAGATACAGCTGGGTGTCATCAGCATAGAGATGATACTGGAAACCATGAGATGAGATCAGGGAGCCCAGGGAAGAGGTGTAGATTGAGAAGAGAAGGGGTCCAAGGACAGATCCCTGGGGAACACCAACAGATAGCGGGATGGGGGTGGAGGAGATTAGATTAGTTGTTGATGAACTTTCTCTTACAGTCCATGATAAAAACTCTCAAAGGAGTAGCCAGGTTAGTCTGGTGTAACAAAACTGACAGAGGCAGGCAACGTTATAAAGTAACCAATCCGTTGAGCTGGATAGGCTGGAGTGGGCTTTGACGGCAACTCCAATAGTTGAAACATAAGGACAGGGCCTGGCGGACTTCTACGGTCTATGTCCCAGAAACACCAAAGAAAGACCATGATCAAGTATATAATATCACATTCATTGTTTAATTTTGAATTGATAATGAATGTGACTGTTGGACAAACTGGATGGACCATTCAGGTCTTTATCAACCTCACTTACTATGTTCTATTTCTTGATGTATGAGGTTTTGAGGACCAGAGTCAAACATAGATGCCTCCTGTCTCTGTCAATTCTCTTATTTTTCACTTACTTCTCTCACTTTATAGGTACTCCTCACCTGCGCTGAGGGTTATAGATATAGGTCCAAAAGAAGGCCATCCCCAGCTAACACATCTTCTTACAGAGATCTACTACTTTCTTGCAATGACTAACCACCTCCTTGTAATGATTAACTATCCTTTTGCAATTTATGGACTTGACACTTCATCACTTGACATTTCATTACCACACACATTTCATCATGTGATACTTCATTACGTATTCATAAGAAAATAAGAGTTGCCATAGTGGGACAGAATGAAGGGAAAAGGAAATGGGGCTTGATATACCACCTTTCTGAGGTTTTTGCAACTACATTCAAAGCAGTTTTCATATATTCAGGTACTTATTTTGTACTAAGGGCAATGGAGGATTAAGTGACTTGCCCAGAGTCACAAGGAGCTGCAGTGGGAATTGAACTCAGTTCCCCAGGATCAAAGTCCACTGCATTAACCACTAGGCTACTCCTCCATCAAGCCTAGTATCATGTCTCCAACAGTGGCCAATCCAGGTCACAAGTGCCTGGCAAGATCCCAGAACAGTAAAACAGAATTTATGCTGCTTATCCTAGAAATAAGCAGTGGATTTTCCCAAGTACATCTTAATAATGGCTTATGGACTTTTGTTTTAGGAAATTATCCAAAACGTTTTAAAACCCTGTTAAGCTAAATGCTTTTACCACATTCTCTGGCAACGAACTCCAACGTTTAATTACACATTGAGTGAAGAAATATTTTCTCAAATTTGTTTTAAATTTACTACTTACTAGCTTCATTGTGTGCCCTCTAGTCCTAGTATTATTATAAAGAGCAAAGAAGCAATTCACGTCTACCCGTTCCACTCCACTCAGTATTTTCTAGATCTCTATTATATCTCCCCTGAGCCCCCTCTTCTCCAAGCTGAAAAGCCCTAGTCGTTTTAGCTATATGCATTCAAAGTACATGCACAGAACACTTGTGGCAAATGGGAAGGGGCATGCCAGTACACATCAGTACTTGTTTTTGTGCATCTAAATATAAGCTCTGCTAAAATTTCTTGCACAAAAACTTTTTGTGAGGCTCATACTTAGGTGCAGAAGAATGACATTTTCATCACCTGATATTCATCATGTGCAGAAAGCTAAGCATACAAAAACTCAGATTGTGAGCCCACTAGGGACAGCAAAAGTACTTGTATAATAAATGTAAACCTCTGGTTGTACCACAGAAAGGCAGTATATCAAATCCATGACCCTTTTTATGCACAGAAAACTTGCATCACTTAATAAGAACATAAGAGTAGCCAACTGGGTCAGAACAATGGTCAATCTAGCCCAGTATCCTGTTTTCCAAACAGTGGTCAAGCCAGGTCACAAGTACCTGGCAGAACCCCAAATCGTAGCAACACATCATACTACAAATCCCAGGGCAAGCAGTTGCTTCCCATGTCTGTCTGAATAGCAGACTATAGACTTTTCCTCCAGGAATTTGTCAAACCTGTTTTAAATCCAGATACGCTAACCGCTGTTACCACATCCTCTGGCAAAGAGTTCCAGAGTTTAACTATCCATTGCGTGAAAAAATATTTCCTCCTATTTGTTTTAAAAGTATTTCCATGTAACTTCCTTGAGTGTCCCCTAATCTTTGTACTTTTAGAATGAGTAAAAAATTGATTTAGTCTACTTGTTGAACACCACTCAGGATTTTGTAGACTTCAATCATATCTCTCCTCATCCGTCTCTTTTCCAAGCTGAAGAGCCCTAATATCTTTAGCCTTTCCTCATATGAGAGCTAGGACAGTCCCTGAAGATAGGGAACTGGGGGAAGGGACATGTCAGTAGTAGTAATTAGTTATTTTGATGGTAAACTGAATATTGCCGCTATCCAGATAACACCAGTGCTGACCACCATTTCTAGACATTCAGTGCCAGCCACTATCTGAACACTTGTGCTGAATACCCAGAATTTTTTAGTTGAAGTGGCTGGCATTTTAACCCCCCCCCCCCCCCCAAAAAAAAAAAAAATGCTGGCCACTGAGGATGAATATTGGCCTATGTGTGTGGTAACATTATGACTAATGTTTGAATGCTTCTTTTTCATTTTAGATAAATCCAATACACAGGACCAAATATAGATACGGGAATATTTAATACATAACAAGATCAATTTTCCCAGCAAACATTCTTAAAATATCAATTTTTAAACATCATCAAAATTGCAAGTGTATTTTTTTGTACTTATAAATGTGAAATGTGGGATATAGTCTTTCCAGCTTGTGCTAATGTATATATTAAAAGACACCTCATTTCATGGTATCTTATTTTAACTACCATGTGCAGAACTGCTCAATCCTTGTGCTCAGGGCTTTGTTTCAGGGGGATACATTGAGTACTGGAACCGTTTCCACTGCATGGTAAAATTGACCCACTGTCCCCAAGTATTAATCAAAAGCCAAGGCTTGCACACCAATACAGCCTTTTCATAGATTCTGTGGCTGATTGCAGCAGGCCTGGCTATTGTGAGGTAGGTCCTTCAATGATCACTGCTTCTGCAGTTCAAGAGCTGCCACTCTGATAACTACACCTCAGAGCATAAATACATTTCTTATTGCCATGTGGGTGGTACTGTAACATTTCATACAAAAAAAATGAATTTACTATACTTCCACAATTATCTGCCCACACTGCCTTTGTTCTGCAATATTTGGGGGTGTGCAAAATATTATGCAGGAGTAAATCTCTATGAGGCAGAACTGAATATCCCTGAACCCATATGAGGATTTACTGTTGTACAGCATGAGAAAGAGTCACAGTCTTAAAAATCTCCAGATATTTTGGTCATTTGTGTGGCTTGGGAATTCTTGCAGAACAGAATTCAATACAGATATATTTCTTGTTAGATTCAGAGTTGGAAGCACATTTTATGATGTTCGCACAGAAAGAAGCTGTCTTGCATTCTGAAAGGAGATCATATTTTGATTATGTGAAAGGGCTCACAATCTACTTAAAAATGAACATGCACAGGCACAGTGGAGGCAATTCTATTAAGGGGCCCTGATTTGTTAGGCAATAGGAAGGTGCCTATTCAAAAAGAAAAGCAGCCACTTACTTTCCTTTCTAGATCACTAACATAACAAGTCAGATACGCGCATAAATTTTAAGTATGAGTACTTAAAGCAGCCATGGAGCTGGTGTACACGCTCATGCCTAGATGGTTAAACTGCATGTAAATGATAGAGTTCTATAATTTAAGTAACTGTGTGCCTCACCCAGGCTCAGCTCATCATGTGTACACCCACCCTCAAATTATGTACTATCGCATATCGCCTGTTAGATGTATCGTTAGTATTATATCTTTGGTATTTGAATTCCAGTGCTGTTAAATGTGTATATTTTTGATACTGTTTCACAGTAGCTTTATTATTAGGTTTCAATTTACTGTTTTGAAGTTTATCTCATTTATTGCATTTATGTTTATTCTTGGTTAATTTACTATTGTTATGCTGTTAACAAAATTGTAAGTTTTATGTTAAACTGTCCTGCTGAACACCGCCTTGGGTAAATCTCTTCATAAAGGCAGTTAATAAATCCCAAGAATGAAATAAAATAAATATGGCCAATACTTTATAGCATAGTGCTTAAACCACACAAAACAAGCAGAAGTATCCCCCTAACAACAAACCACATAAAATGTGAAAAAGAAAAAAGTAGGGGGTAGACCAACAGATTCATTTTTGAAAGACACCCATCTTCGACACAAATCGGAAGATGGGCGTCCTTCTCCCAGGGTCATCCAAATCGGTATAATCGAAAGCCGATTTTGATGTCCCCAACTGCTTTCCGTCGCAGGGAAGGCCAAAGTTCAAGGGGGCATATCGGAAGCGTAGCGAAGGCGGGACTTGGGAGTGCCTAACACATGGATGTCCCTGACGAGCACTTGGACGACTTTACCTGGTCCTGTTTTTCTTACGACCAAGGCACAAAAAGGTGGCCGAAATGACCAGATGACCACCGGAGATAATTGGGGATGACCTCCCCTTACTCCCCCCAGTGGTCACTAACCCCCTCCCACCCTCAAAAATATCTTTAAAATATTTTTTGCCAGCCCCTATGCCAGCCTCAGATGTCATACTCATTTCCATCACAGCAGTATGCAGGTCCCTGGAGCAGTTTTAGTGGGTGCAGTGCACTCAGGCAGGCGGACCCAGGCCCATCCCCCTCCATACCTGTTACGTTTGTGGAGGAAACAGTCAGCACTCCAAAGCGCACCACAAACCCACTGTACCCACATCTAGGGGCCCCCCTTCACCCATAAGGGCTATGGTAGTGGTGTACAGTTGTGGGTAGTGGGTTTTATGGGGGGTTGGGGGGCTCAGCACACAAGGTAAGGGAGATACGTTCCTGGGAGCATTTTATGAAGTGTACTGCAGTGCCCCCTAGGGTGCCCAGTTGGTGTCCTGGCATGTCAGGGGGACCAATGCACTACAAATGCTGGCTCCTCCCATGACCAAAGGGCTTGCATTTGGTCGTTTCTGAGATGGGCGTCCTTGGTTTCCATTATCGCCGAAAATCAGAAACGACCAAGTCTAGGGATGACCATCTCTATGGATGACCAAAATTTCAAGATTTGGGCGTCCCCGACCGTATTATCGAAACAAAGATGGATGTCCATCTTATTTCGATAATATGGGTTTCCCCGCCCCTCCATCAGGACGTTTTGCGAGGACGTCCTCAACAAAACATGGGTGTCCCTTTTGATTATGCCCCTCCAAATGTATTTCCAAAACAGTAGGTGTATTAAAAACAGCCTCGACGCAGTCCTGCATTTCGGAGCTAACGGCATCTGCATCAGGAGTCAAGCAATTAATCTCAGCCACTGATGGTAACAGTAAACAAGCAGGCTAAGAAATCCAAAGATACAGCATCTGGTTAAACACTGTTGATCTAGATGGCCTAAGGTTACCACATGATTGGGTTTCCTCGGATATGTCCTCTTATTGATAGCATTGTTGGGCATCTGAGCATACTTGGTGCCTCCCTTACAGAATAGCCTTCCATGCGGTTAAATTTATAAGGAAGGGGTGCATACTTCAATTGGTAAAGCACGTACCCATCTGGCAATAATTTAGTCATTAACATGTGTATGTGGCCACATGTTTGTGTTAATCGCCTCTTATAAAATATCAGGGAGCATAAAAAAATGCAATTAAAAATAGAGGTGAAGAGCTTGCAAAATATAGACGGGGTGTAAATGTTCACACCTGCAACATAGGCATGTATTAGGCAAATTGCGCTAGCATTTATAAAGAAAAGTACCTGCTGCTCTGTTACAAAATTACCCTCCGCATGTCTAGAAGAAACTGTCACATAGATTGCCACTGTGTACTACTCGACTTTAAAGCCTTTCTTAGCCATGTTACTTTGTCCATTTAACAACTCCTATGAAAAAATTAGATATAAATACTAGAACTGTACCGAATAGCATATTTTACTATTCATCTGAATACAAATAATGAAAAACATTATTCAGCTGAATATGAATACCGAATAGGAATAATGGGCATTGAGCTTTAACATAAATAATAAAAGAAGCAATGTGAAATCAGAGATCAAGTGTTTATTTCAGTAGGATTTAGCACAGTAGCGCCCTGGATTATTTGAGTTTGAATTTAAATCACTATTCGGCTGACTACAAATAATATATTTGGGACATTATTTTGGGCCGAATCGAAATGAACACAACTATTCAGTCAGTGCCATAGCGAGGGCTAATGGCACTCGGCACGGGTCGCCGCTGCGCACCACCCCCCGGGTGCAGCACGGCGCAACCCCCCCTCTGCGGCGCACCCCCCGGAGCGCAACCCCCCCAGACCGCATTCTTACCTGCGGGAGGGCTGATCTGCCCCGAGTGCACGTCACTCGGAGCTGCGTCGGCCCCGCTGGATCCCTGCTCTCTCTGCCCCGGAACAGGAAGTAACCTGTTCCGGGGCAGAGGGAGCAGGGAACCAGCAGGGCCGGCACTCCCTGAGTGCGTGCACCCAGGGTGGACCGCCCCTCCCCCCCCCCCCCCCTTCCTACGCCACTGTATTCAGTACAGCCCTAATAAATACTTATCTATGTTTAAAATTAAAAGAAGTATTTTTTCACATTCTGCTTGGTTATAAACACCAAAAATTGATGATGAAAAGAACTTGAGCTCCTCTCAAATATAAAATGTCTAACATCTCAACTTGGTTTAGTATGTCATGTAAAACATTTACCAAAAAACCCCACAAAAGTGGAGAAACTAGATCCACTACGAGGGGAAGCATAGAAACAGAGGAGTAGCGTGATCAACAGGTCACTTCCGAAAAACCAAGGAGACGAAGGATAAGTAAAAATGTCCTTATTTTCTACTATTAAAGGACATTTTTATTGCTTATCCTCTGTTTATGTAAAAACATCTGCAATACATTTTATCTGTATACATGTTTCATAATGACTGCACAGCACAGCATATTATTTTGGTGAATAATTACATCACAGTACAACATTTTGCAAGAAATTCAAATTCAAAGCTTATGAAAACTTTAATATATATATTATGGATAACCTCAAGTATTTGCTCTAAACATACAGGACTGCATGCTGTCATCGTCATCGTGGTTATACAGGGCTACTTCACAATTTCATTTATGTGTAAACATGACTGTTGACTGCTACAGAAAAGCTTTCAAGACATTAGTAAACAGCAACTGTGAATATATGATTCAGATATCTCTCTCAACCAAATAATGTTAAGTATCATAAGCACTTCCTGATAGTCTTAAACCTGTGCAAAGGAGAGGTTTCCAATACCTTCATCAGCTCACTAGTTTAGTGTACAT